>NW_019384915.1:270302-346213 GCF_000671375.1 Centruroides sculpturatus | reverse complement strand
TTTTTTAACCCCATTCCCGATAACCCGGCATTTTCACAAACTCGGCCACCCTTCGGTCCACATTAGGCCGAGTTTTCGAGGTTCTACTGTATTATATAATTCAATATGTTTATACATGAATAAGTGGAAAAATAATGATCTTCTACATGTAGCAATGTAGTGAACTTCTACAGGAAAGCATGAATCGCAGGCGTTGCCCCTGTAAAGTTGTTTATCCATGAGGAAAAGGAACCATTTAGGAGGCAACTTCAACACTTACAAAAATTAACAATTTATAAATATAATAAATAAATTATAAATTTTTTTACACAATAATAAAAAAGAGTGAGAATTTCTAATACATACTTAGTCTGAACTATGTCTACAAAAAGGGGTTAAACACTGTTTTTCTCTTTTAGCTTTATAAACCTGAAAATTCCTTGAATGCATAATATTGCTGGATGAAGCAGAAAATGTTTCACCTAATAAATCAGCAATACCCTGTATATCGCTGATTGTTGTGCCATTATTTTCCAGCATGGACAGAGAATTAAAAGCATATTTCCCATTAATTTTGTGGATTTTATCCCAGACTGCTTTTGAGCTAGTGAAAGATGTTATGCTAGATACATACTACCTCCAAGAATCCCTTTGGCTTTGCCTTCTTATTTTTCTGGCATTTGCCTTCGCTTTTTGAAAAGCTATCAAGTTTCTAGTAGTGGGGTATCTTCTGAAAATCCCTCATACATTCTTTTGTGCTTTAAATGCTACCTCGCAATTCTGGTCCCACCATGGTTTCGGATGCTTTGGGTATCTAGTTGATGTCTTTCCCATCGTTTTTTCGGCTTCCTGAATAATACACATAGTAACAACTTCAACTGCATCATTGATATCAGCAGTATTGACCATTTCCTCAGTTATGTCAGCCAAAGAGGAAAATGCAGGCCAATCTGCCGTTTCAAGTTTCCAGCGTGGGGGACGGGCTGTTTCACAGCTTTCTCTGCCTTGATATTTTAGAAATATTGGGAAGTAGTCGCTAGAGATTAAATTAGATCCAAAACTCCCATGAAAATGCTGAAAACAGATTCAAAGTTGCTAATGATAGATCAATGGCAGTGAATGTTCTTGATAAGGCATGGAAGTATGTTACTTCTCCAGTATTAAATAGATACAATTGCTGATTACCTATAAATCTCTCAATGGCCCTGCCTAGACTATTAATGTCAGGACTGCCCCACATAGGATTATGACCATTACAATCACCAAGTAAAAGTAATGGTGTTGGCAGCTGTTCAACCAAGGCATCCAGTTCATTCGCATTGACTCTGACATCTGGTGGCAAGTATATAGAACAAACTGTGACAGTTACGCCAATTGAAATTCTGACTGCCACAGCTTGCAGCTCTGTTGTTATTTGTACCAATAAGGATGGAATGCAATTTGAAACCAAAATAACCACACCGCCACTGGCACGGTTGTGGCTATCATCATTCTTGCGGTACAGATTGAATCCTTTTAAAGTAATTCTTTCTCCAGGTTTCAAATGGGTTTCCTGGAGTGCCACACAGATTAATGAATTAGAGGATGTCAAGTGTTTAATTTCAGAGAAATTGTTGCGGAAACCACGACAGTTCCATTAAATTATTTTATAACCCATTATGTGTTTGAGGTGACATTCTTTGTGAGAGCATCTCTCTTTAATCTAACCGGGAATTTTTCTTTTGGAGGTGATATTGGTTTTGTCACCTCCTGATTAGTCTCTTCATCAGAGATATCAGAAAACTCACTCATAGAGTGAGCCTCTGATTTTTTACATTTAGAGAGAGCCGCTTTTACTCTCTGTTTGTTTAGTGTGTTCTTACTAGCCTTTTTAGAACCCAGGTTCCTTGTTATTACCCCTGCTTTAGGTAGGAGTGTTTTTGGTTTTATACTCTCCTTTTCTGGTGTTTCTTTTGATGTAATCAGTAAACATTTCGCATGCCTGGTGAGGGATACCTTTGGGGAAACAGAAATATTGGTTTGAACTCCATATGTTTTTTGTTTTAGTGATGCACTTGAAGTGACCATACGACGTGCCTCTGGATAAGGTAAGTTGTTGACTGTTTTTACACGCTGAATTTCTTTTTCTGTCTGCCATGCAGGGCATTTGTTAGAGTAGGCAAGGTGTCCATCTTTGCAATTCACACAGCATGGAGTAGTGGTACACTCAGTGCTCTGGTGACCTTCCATTCCACACTGTGCACATACATTCTTCCCTTGACAGGATGTCTGTGAATGTCCAAACCGCAGGCATTTGAAACGACGTAGTGGGTATGGAACATATGGACTAACTGGACAGCGCAGGTATCTTGCAGTAATGAAAGATGGCAATGTCGGCTTGTTAAATGTGAGGATAAGATGTTTGGTTGGTATCAATTTGCCATCTCGACGAATGGAGATACGTTAAACAGCAGTGACACCTTGGTCTGAAAGGCCAATCTTAATTTCTGACTCTTCTTCAGATATCACACCACGAGATGAATTTAACCTTCCGTGTGGTGTGACAGTCACTTCCATGTCTCCCAGTGTCTTTATTGTTAAGAGTTTTGCCGACTGTTGAGGTGAGGCTGTTTCTATCAGTAAATCTCCCGATCTCAATTTTTGAATTTTTTTCAGGTGTCCAATAGTTGATTCAAACAGTTTTTGTATTAGGAAAAAAGAGCATTTCTATAAATGTTTTTCTCCAGTTGCGTGTATTATCAGGTAAGTAGGTTGACTGAAATTGTTTTCCTTGTTTCTTGGTACTTGATCTGGTCTTTGTTGTTTTATGGTTTTTGGGTCCATATTGAAAAATAAATATTCAGCTCCTAGTGACCCCACCCTCCATGGGGCCCAACAAGGGGATGTCGTCACATGGGAGACTCCCATAGACCGTCACACCAGGGTTTCCCAGGAGCTATACCTTCACAATGCAGTCAAGAAAAGCACATCTGAACTGACAAAACAAAACTGTACAGCAGGGACGCGTCCACCCGCTCTGCATCAATCAGTTGACTCCAAGCCGAGGTCAAGAATGACTCAACGACCAGCCGATTGACTCAAACAGAGCCTGATTTGAGCCTCCCGTTTATCCGAAGCAAAGGCCAAAGCAGTGTGTTGGGGACGTTATGTTGTCCCTCAACTACCAGGATCCCCCNCCGAAAGCAAGCTGCCCATGGGGACACCTCGTCTTTGTAAATAAGTGGCCTCGTTGAACTGGAAGACCGAAGTGTAGCACATAAGATGCGCCAGCTCCAATATTTGCTCACGGTGCCAAAGTGCATCATTCTCCCGCAGTAGCAGGTCCCTAAGAGCGCAGAAGCATGGCTGCAGCCTTATCGAAGGGAAAAGAAACACAAAATCCATGACCGTGAAGTGCGGGTCCTCACCAACCTCAATCCGCCATAACAACTCCACAAAATCAGCAGAATTGGTGGTAGAAAACTTGTAACCCTTCAATCATTCGGCAGCAATGTTGTGGATGGCCTTCTCAAACAGCCTCGTAGGGGACCTAGCTTTTGGAATTTAATAGTGACATAACACTCGTAAAAAAAATTTTTTTGTGGATTGTTATCACAAAAATAGTCTCACCAATCAACATTATAAATAATTGTAGTACATACAAGATTCTGACTTTAATATTATAATATAATTATTTTAAAAAAATTAGTAGAGGGTTTTCCTAGAAAGAAATNCCAGGGATGGTTAAGAAGAGTTACTAAACCATCTCTGGGAGGTCCCCTCACCACAGACAGGAACCCACATCGAGGAGATAAACCACTGAAAGATCATGCAAATAAGGTGTTCTGGCAGTATTATATTCCACATCAGGAAATATGCATCGATGAATCTATGGTAGGTACTAAGTGCCGTTCTGTCATGCATCAATAGTAGTAGTGGTTTGACACATACTGATCACAAAATTAATTTTTTGAGTAAATTACTATCGAATAAATTAAAATTGCAAATAAAAATTTGTTGAATGAAATTATTTCAGATCACAAAAGTAATTTTTTGATCACAAATCTTAATTTTATTGTAACAATAAGGCTGTATTAATTATTAAATTTAAATTAAATTAATTTTATTTTAACAATAAGTTTAATTATTAAAATGTTTTTAAAAATTAATTATATTTTCTAATTCACTTTATGAACTAATTTTTATTTTGATTATGAATTATTTTATAGAAGAAATATGATTGGCTGGTTTTTTTATATAAATATAGTTTTAAGGAACATTAGAATTTATTTTTAATACCGAGATTGAAAGTTGCAATCATGGAGACATATGGTTTTATTATTACTTACGACGGCGATAGAAATTATTCTGTTTCTCCTCGTTTGTACAAGTCTTTGGATACATGTATTGCTGCAGTAAATAATTTTTCTTTCGATATTCCTGATAATTTCCCTATTGTTTTACGTTATTTTAAAGTTAACAATGAAATATGGAAAGGAGATGGAAAATTTGGTTTTATAATTGTCGACGAGGATGGNATTTTACCTCTTGATAGTAGATTACATATTATATATTTAGTCATAAATTTTTATATCAAATAGTAAAATTTGCTCTTTTTAAGTTTTAAAATAATTGTGAGACCCGAAAGGCCCTGGGTCACATTTAATAATTTTTATTGATAATATTAAATTATCGACACAAAATATTACTTCATTTTTGTGAAAAACTAGTGTTTTGAACATGGGAAAAAACCAGATAACAGATGCTACTTCCTTTCACAGAAGAGAACATCCTCTGACTTTCCCTTATCTGGTTAAAAATCTCACTTAGATGGGAAATAATTACCCCTCATTCATCCCCCTTTCGTCCGTTCTCATGAGAGAGTTACTGGCCGATGATTGGTCGAAATTCAAGAGATATAAGGGGAAATTAGTCCAAATTCAAGGAGTTCTTCGACAGATCCTGAGCGTCAAACTCCACACAGTTCTCCTCCTGATGACCAACGCCCTTAAACGAGTCCCGTAGACTAAGTTCCGAGTCTAAACTTAGTGAAGATACTTTTTTTTGTGCACGTATCGATCTCCCATACGAAGAAGTAAATGAACTCTATCTACAAGGTATCCCATACCTACAGAGAAGTAGACGAACGACGACAACTAAACAGGTCATATGTTTTAAAATGATTTTGTGAGCTCTCTCTCTCGATTGCGCATCAGCATAGAATAAGTCTTTGCCTATATCTTGTCGCTTAATTGTCGTTCATCGATTATTTGTATTCGTTTTGTTTTTGAATTATTAAATTTACTCTTGTTAAATTTACTTAAATGTCTCTTAAATTGATTCCGAATCAGATCTCATACGCGTGTTTGTCCGCGCAACGAGAAAATTGACAAACTGGTGTCGGGAACCTGACGAGCATACGAACTTCACCGTTCGGATCATATAGCAATTATCGCCCTCCTATAAAAAGTTTAGAGAGCCTATCACATGATCGTGCGCCAGTAAGTGATATAGGTAATTTGCTTATACCCTTGGCTACTCCCACATAATATATAAAACAAAATTTTCATTACATGAAGTTACATTAACAGGATATACTGCATAATATTTATATTTACTTTTTATTATTTCATTTTTAACTTTTGTTTGCAAACAGATTAATCATCATCTCCTTTTGAATTTTCCAACCGAAATAATGATCATATGTTTCTTTATCTTTGATACGTCTTGTGTGTTCTGCCATTCTTGCATCATATTTTAAAATCAATTAAATTAAACCTTATAATTTACCAATATTTTTTGCAAAAATTGTCTAATTCGTTCCACAAAGTGCATCGTTGTTTTTAGCTAAATATTGTATACAAATATAACACTTTTAAGAACTTGTTATGCATCTAAATTTAATAGTCTTTGATGAAAATCGTCAATTGTTTGTTCTTTTTGCAACCTGTTTTTAGCTCCATAAAATCTTTAAGTGATTCTTGGTGTGGCAATGATAATTCATGTTCATTTAAGTGAGTTCCAAGGTGCTTCCAGTCACAAACACCATTTACTAATGCTAAAGATGAACTTGACAATTGATTATGACATAAATAGCAGTAAAAACAAAATACCTCATCTTTCAGTTTTGAATAAAGTGAGTTAATTATATTTTTCAAAGTATAAAATATTGTTATTATACAAGACATTAATGAGACATTTATAATTTTTCATTTCAAATTTCAATTTTGTAATAAAATCCAGTTATTATTTGTATTCCAATATCTTCATCAATACCAGGTAACATTTTTTTCTATAAATACCTTTTCTTTCAATTATATTTTTCAAAGTATAAAATGTTGTTATTATTTACAAGTCATTAATAAAGCATTTTAAATCTTAAAATTTTTCATTGTTTGTTTCATATTCATAGATAAAAATGGCATCATCATCAAAAAAATTAAAAATGGTGGAAGAGGATATGACCACCTATTTGGATCAGCTGTCCGACGTGGAGCTTCCAGCTGAGTCAGACACTGATCAAGATACGTATTACATGTCATCTGATTCCTGATCTGAATCAGAAGAGGGAAGTGGCCCCATTGGANGTTTCGTTCGTTCCGAGTTGGTTAGTTCTGATTGCGATTGCATCCATTTTCTTACTTTGATAAAAGGTAAAGCATATATATTTTCTTCTTTAGTAAACATCTGTGTTTCTTTTTTTGCTAGTTTTTTCTTTATACTGTATTGTATATTAAAATATTAAATATATAATTAAATATATTAATTAATACATGCAAGACTCGGGATTAAATCTCTGCATTAAATTTTTCATTTGTGATAGTATATAAATACTGTTATAGAAATTTGTACGCAAATTTTAGTTTTGCAGTGTGAATAATTTTGTTTTTATAAAACATATTACAAGTATTATTTATGAATTCATACAAAAGGATATAGTATATAATATTTTAAAAAATGTTTAACTTTATTTGATATTTTGAGAAAGTAACTCAATAAATTCATTTCATATTATTTTCATTTCGATCAGAAATGTTTTTCTATGAAAATTCAATAGATAAAATAAATTTTAATTCTGTTAAAAAATGTTTAACTTTATTTGATATTTTGAGAAAGTAACTCAATAAATTCATTTCATATTATTTTCATTTCGATCAGAAATATTTTTGTATGAAAATTCAATAGATAAAATAAAAAGCTTACTAATTTTATATATTTTTTAATGTAATTTATTACCCAATTAGAAATAAATTATACATGTTTTTTTTGTTTTCACTATATTATACTCATTTTTCAAATCAGGCAAGCTTTAGCTAGTAATTTCAATAAATATTACTTTAATTAATTAAATATCAAAATGTTTCATTTATATTTTATTTTTAAATCACTATTCATCATTCAAGACATCAAAGTTAAATTTGTAATTTTGCTGTTATGTAGTTGTGTAGAGTTATTTCATTTGGAGTTTGTAGTCAGGTTTTTGCTATGAGAAGGAGTCCATGAGCATAATAAATTTGGGAACCATTGGTCTAGACCAGGGATGGCGAACCTTTTTATGTTTGCATGCCATATTGTAAGCATTTTAAAAATAAAAAACCATTTAACTATCCAGCATAATTCTTTAATAACATAAAAACGTTTTCAAACACATTGAGCATTCATCATCAGTTATTTCTCTAATTCGAAACGGGAAATTCTGATAAAATAACTGATGATGAACGCTCAATGCATTTGAAAATGTTTTTATGTTATTAAAGAATTATGCTGGATAGTTAAATGGTTTTTTATTTTTAAGTTGAATTCTCCAGTAAGCAAGTATACAATTATATTGTAAGCATACTTAGCTTTAAAGATGTTTATGCATGCCAAAGTTTCAGACTTTGAATAACGATATTTAAAGAAATTAAACGAATGCACTTTAATTAGATTGTAAAAAAGTAAAAAAGCTGATTAAAAAAAGGATGATCGGGTGATAAACCGAAAAGATGATACAGAAATCGTATGATACATTACGTGCCAGATGATTTCTCCTTACGTGCCACTTTGGGCACGCGTGCCATAGGTTTGCCATCCCTGGTCTAGACCAAACTCCATTTGTACATCATTTGTGTGTGTGTGTGTGTGTGTGGTAGTTTGTAAGAGATGATAAAGCTGATTCTGTATGGATGCATAAAGTTTCTTATTGTCCATGTATATATAAGGTGTGACAATGTGAACAATGTTGTTTTGTTGCATCTGATATTATAACCATATTGTGTTTTGTTCAATGTGTTAGATAACAGGTTAAGTGCAAGAAGACTCAAGGAATATCCTTTAAAAATTCCTCACTTGATGTATATTTGATTTGTTTTTATCTGGAGTGTTGTGAAGGTTAAGATGAAATGCTGTTCTCCAGTGGAGCATTGTAAAACAAATGAAACAATAGACGGAGATGGATTTTGTAGATGCAAAGTGTGTGGGACACTGTAAAATGCTTTTCTGTAATCAATTATGCCATTTTTATACTTGTGTTGCTTATGAACTTGCTGTAGGATAACAGAGTCAATAAGTAGTTATTCTTTGCAACCTTTGATTTCTACAGCAGCCTTTTTTTATTGTTCTGCAAAAATGTCGTGTTCATCAATAAGACTATATTTTGTTTGCAATGCCAGAGATAAGAATATTGAAAAGTGTTAGAAGACATGTAATTAATCTGTACTGTGCAATCTTTGATCTTTAGCATTGTTGTTTTTTGGTTTCATGTGGGTTATACCCTGCTGAGAAAATCTGGCATGTCTTGTGGATTGTTGATGATATGAGTTAAATGTTTAGCTAGTTCCTGGTGCAGGGATGTAAGTTTTTTGTACCAGAAATTGTGAATATTGTCTACACCATGTGTTGTCCAATCATGTACTTTCTGCATTGTGCTATGAATGTCTTATTCCTTTATTTCAACACAATTCATACTAGGTGTCCTGCATGTCTGCTCTCCTCTTTGATCCAGCCTGCATCAGCATTGTGCATAACAGCATAACAGCAGTAGACCAAAGAAAAGACCAATAATTTGTGAGTTCTTCAGTTGGCATGCCATTGTGTTGGAAATCAGTAGTGCATTTGGTATTAATTTGTCTGTAGAAGAGTTTTTCATTGTATGTAACTAATTTATTTTGTTGTTTCCGTACAGAACAAATCTTTGATTTNTTGCGTATTGGTTCGATTATAGAACGATTGTAAACGTTTCAGAAAATTGATCAAATTGAAAATAGTTCGTTTGATTTTCGGCAATTCTCTTCAGCGGTAGGTGTTATATAACAATTACTATGGTTATTGAAATATTGGATGTAAATGGGGTTTGCTTGCAAAACCTCCGCTGACGAAGTCGCGGGTAACAGCTAGTATTATATAGAAATTTTATATTATCATCAATGAAATTTAGTAAATGATAAAAAAAATTTAATTAGTTGTTTTAGAAAAAAAAGGAAATAATTGAAGTCTGCTTGTTTCGGATATTATGACATATCCTAGTACTGTACATTCCAATTTAAATAATTTGCATAAATAAATGATATGAAATTTCTCCAAGTCATGAAATTGATTGAGTGTTCATACTGGACTTGCATAAAAAATTGCTGGTAATATTAACGTATGGAAAATTTTCATATGGAGTTTTAAATCTGAAATTTTCAAATTTGAACATAAGTAAACGGTATTATTAATAAGTTTATTTTATCTTTAGATGGTCCAAGTGTAGATTAAATCTGCTATTCCAATTAAAAATGATTCCTAGATATTTTATATTGTTGACTACTTCAAGAGGTGATACATGTAGATAAAAGGATTTCTCAAGTTTGGATATTTTAATGCTATTTCTGAAGATGATTATTGTAGATTTTGTTGTATTAATCGTAAGATAAATGGAGTTTATATAATTATTCACTTTGGTAAGCTTAGGTTGTAGTGCTATATGTGTAGGAGCCAGTAACACCAGATCATCAGCATATAGAATGTGATGGAAAGATCAGCCATCAATAATGATACCTTCTGTATCTGTTGAAAAGAGGTTATCTATTTCATTTATATATAAATTGAAGAGGTATGGAGAAAGCAGTTCTCCTTGTAAAATTCCACGATTTAAGTTTAACTCTGGATATGCCTGATTATTATAAACAATATTGATTTTATATGATGAAAACAGGTGTTTTATAGAGTCAGAAAATTTAATTCCAGCGCTGTAGTGTTTTAATTTGTTTATTAGGGTAGGAATGTATATGGAATCAAATGCTTTAGATATATCAATAAAGACAGTAAATATTTTCTTTCTTTTTCTTTGTAAATAAACTTGAATTATTGATGAAAGTAAAAAAATTGCCAATTCTGTTCCTTTGGTTTTGGTGAAAGCAAATTGTAATTGTGAATGTGAATTGTAAATCTTGTTTTAGTTTATTAAAGGATGAAATTATATTATTTCTTAATTGATCAGATTTTAAGATAATACATTTAATATTAATTTTATCATTGGGAATGTTATATATAGATTTTATGTTTTCATCCATAATCCAATGTATATTTAAGGAGTGATTCAGAAAATTAAGCACATCTTTATGATTTACATCTGTAAATGATTTTGAATAATCATAAATTAATAGTTTATTATTATTAAGTGAATCAATTTTAAATTGCATTTGCTCTTTATTAATCTTGAGTTTATATATTTCTTGGTCTGTCTTTTCATTTCTTTTGTTAATTAATTGGAGTTATTTTTTAAATTCAGCAATTTCATTATGTACACCTAATTTCTTTTAAAATATAATCAAATTGATGTCCTAATTTTTCGTTACAAGTGGTAATTAAATCAACAACCTTTGACCATAAGGCTGTAGTTTCAGTGTACAAGATTTCAGTATTTAAATTATCCGACGAAAAAATTGAAGTAAATTTCTCACCTTGTGAAGTAGGCGAATCAGTTTTTCTTGACTCCACATAGGTAGTAATCAAATTTTTTTCTCCTTCCAAAGGTTTAGCATTATTGATAAGCTGGTTAGAACGGTGAATGGATTGTCTACCTCGTTTCATAGGAGTTTTCTGTAATGGACCAGAATTCGCTATTAACAATAACATTTGGATTATCTCAGGATTTTCTATTTCAGTATAGAGAATTAAATGTATGAATACACATTTAATTATCTATACATATTGAGATAGAATTTAATTGAAGAGAGTAAAATAAAAAGTCACCAGTCACTTCGACGCTCCTCAGCAATAAATTATTGATCAGAGTAATTATATGCTAATAATATTCATAATACCTTTGGAAAATTTCAGTGAACATAAAACTGCTGTTTTTCTATACTATTTTCTAACTATATAGCAATATTAAATTCTAAGTTACCCAAAACAATCTTCAAGTCAAAATATTTTTTAAAAATTCATANCGATGAGTTTTAATGTTCGGGTCACCAATGTAGGCACCAACGTGGACGATGGTCGATTGGCACTACAATCCTTTGTTTAGTCGTAAGTAGCGGAGCTCTTGTCGAACACACCTGAACTGTGTCGTGGCAGGTCGAATAAGCGCGGTCGTCTGACGAAACGCTCACGTCATCGACGGGAGGCCCTCTGGTGGCGACTGTAGGTGCTAGCGCCTCACTTCTGTCACGTCATTTAGTTCTTCTAATACTGTTATAATTTTGTCTAAATCAAATCTGACTGTCTTCACAGAATTTAATTAATTTATTATTATTATTAACATTATTGTGCATTTTTCCTGATACTCCAAACACAAATTAATGTAATATTTTGAAAGCTAAAACTACAGATTTCCCTTTCTTCTCATGAACAAATATGCTTCTCTTTTCTAAGAGTATCTTTCTTCAAATTATTATTTGTTTTTAGGCACTGCTACTAATTTTCAATACGACATTAATGGTATTTTAAATGAGTAATTTTAAACAATTTTATAAATTATAATTCTAAAGATCAAGTACATTTTCTATCAATATAAAGATATCAAACTTAGAATATAACAATAAGAATCACCACAGATTTCTACAATCCTATAGGTACATATTTTATGTTTTTGCTAATACTTAAGCAATTCAACAAAACCCAAATTAACAAATCAATTGATAATTCATTAGAGAAAAAACTGAAATATGTGCACTATAAATCAGCTACCTCAAAACCTAATAAGATCTAGAAATTGTAGATCTGTATTGTATATATTTACAAGTTATGCAAATTCTCTTTCATTGCTTTAAAATCTGATAAGGTCTTGAATCATCTTTAGGTAATATGCAAAATCCTATTAATGAAAATACATAACTACAGCCAGAAAAACAAAATTAGAGAATATTCTTAATCCATAAGAAACAAAATAGAAAATGTGCTTTAATTCCAGATATTTTAATTTATCATCATTAAAAATAAATCATAAAATTCTTTAAAATATTGTACTTTTTGAAATTGAAAGATAGTTAATGTCACAATAAAGCAAGTTCCAAGGTGCTTCCAGTCACAAACACCATTTACTAATGCTAAAGATGATCTTGACAATTGATTATGACATAAATAGCAGTAAAAACAAAATACCTTATCTTTCAGTTTTGAATAAAGCCAGTTAATTATATTTTTCAAAGTATAAAATATTGTTATTATTTACAAGTCATTAATAAGACATTTAAAATTTTTCTTTTCAGATTTCATTCAGATTTCAATTATTAGTTATTATTTGTATTCAAATATCTTCATTATTTCAATATCAGGTAACTTTTTTTTTCTATAAATACTTTTTATTTCATTTATATTTTTCAAAGTATAAAATATTGTTATTATTTACAAGTCATTAATAAGACATTTAAAATTTTTCATTTCAGATTTCATTCAATTTCAATTATTAGTTATTATTTGTATTCAAATATCTTCATTATTTCAATATCAGGTAACTTTTTTTTTCTATAAATACTTTTTATTTCATTTATATTTTTCAAAGTATAAAATATTGTTATTATTTACAAGTCATTAATAAGACATTTAAAATTTTTCATTTCAGATTTCATTCAATTTCAATTATTAGTTATTATTTGTATTCAAATATCTTCATTATTTCAATATCAGGTAACTTTTTTTTTCTATAAATACTTTTTATTTCATTTATATTTTTCAAAGTATAAAATATTGTTATTATTTACAAGTCATTAATAAGACATTTAAAATTTTTCATTTCAGATTTCATTCAATTTCAATTATTAGTTATTATTTGTATTCAAATATCTTCATTATTTCAATATCAGGTAACTTTTTTTTTCTATAAATACTTTTTATTTCATTTATATTTTTCAAAGTATAAAATATTGTTATTATTTACAAGTCATTAATAAGACATTTTAATCTTAAAATTTTTCATTGTTTGTTTCATATTCATAGATTAAAATGGCATCATCTTCAAAAAAATTAAAAATGATGGAAGAAGATATGACCACCTATTTAGATCAGCTGTCCGACAAGGAGCTTCCAGCTGAGTCGGACACTGATCATGATATGTATTACACATCGTCTGAATACTCATCTGATTCGGAAGAGGAAAGTGGCCCCACTGGAGCAAGTGGCTCCACTGGAGCAAGTTGCTCTCATCAGGCTTTTCCTGACGAGTTGGAAGATGAGGGGTATCTTGAGGTTCTGCCACCAGAACAATCTCTGCCTGATCCTTTCCCTTTCCTAGAACAATCTGGCCCCCTGCACATGCCTTTACCTGATTCTCACCCTATCCAGTATTTTCACCTTTTTTTCACTATGTCTTTGCTATCCCTTATGGCGACAGAAACAAATAGGTATGCCCAGCAAGTGATAAATGGCATGGGAGGGAATGTGCCCCAATATCTCAAGAAGTGGCAACCAGTAACTGTTGAGGAAATAAAGGGGTTTTTGGCATTCATCCTGAATATGGGACTAAATAAAAAATCTAGCATCGCGTCATACTGGTCCACTTCTGACTCCCAAAATATTCCGTGGTTTGGGAGAATGTTTACTAAGCACCGCTTTTCTCACTTGCTACGATTCTTCCATCTCGTAGATAACAGTAAGTTGCCTGGCCCAAGGGAATTAGGTTATGATCCAAGTGCAAAATATCAACCACTGGAAGATCATGCGAATAAGGTGTTCCGGCAGTATTATATTCCACACCAGGAAATATGTGTCGATGAATCTATGGTAGGTACTAAGTGCCGTTCTGTCATGCGTCAGTTTATGCGAGAAAAAAATCATCATCAATGGGGGGTCAAACTTTGGGTGATGTGCGACTCCATTTCGCACTACTGCCTGGGATTCTTCACTTATAAAGGGGCCAAATTCCAGGCGGAGAAGCGCATCGCTTCAAAGTTTGGCCTGGCATATACTGTCGTATGTCAGTTACTGGACATGGGAGATTACAACAACAAGGCCTACCATGTATTCATGGATAATTTTTATACGTCGGTACCCCTTATTCGCCACCTATATTCCCAGGGTACTTACTGTACTGGCACAGTACGAAAAAACAGGAAAGAACTACCGCTAAGATTAAAAAATAGCAAATTCACAGTAGGCCAGATAAGGTACTTCAGATCTGGGCCTATACTGGCGTGTGGCTTCCGGGATAAAAAATCACAACCCCAATATAAACCGGTTATTCTTTTATCTAGCCATGCAGGGGCTCGCGACAACCAAATTGATAGGCGCGAGGGAGCTAAATTAATGCCCGAAGTAGTTTCTAGCTATAATAAATTCATGGGTGGGATTGATACCTTCGATATGATGTTAAACACATACTTAGATGAAAGGAGGACTAAAAAATATTGGAAAAAAGTAGCATTCAACATCATAGCCAGGATGATGTTGAATGCCTACATACTATACACTGAAAATTATTCCGGAAGTCAAAGACGACTCTCTCACGTCAGTTTTATCGAGGCGGTAGTTGAAAGCCTGGGGAGAGAATGGATGGAGGAGCGGGAAGCTGTACGTCCTCCGAAACCCCGAGGACCAGCAGGTCTCCGCAAGCTCCCAGGAAAAACAGCTTACAGGTGCATTGTGTGCAGCACCTCAAAGCACAAAAGACCACCACAAAAGCCTGTGCACGTTGTGGAAAGGGGGTGCATGCAAACTGCCTCATAAAACATCGCTGCTAGCACAGAGGTAAGTGCATAAATTGATATAATTCTGTTTTAGTTTTGTGGATAAATTTTGCATAATGTACAAAACAATGTTTTCTCTTACAGCTGTGGTTCCTGGGAGATGTTTCCGCTCCTCCATTTTCTGCCATTTATTTATTGTTAAATTATACTACTGTACATTTATTTATTGTTATATTATATTACTGTTCATTGTTATATTATCTTGTTACATTGTTATATTATCTTGTTTCATTATTATATTATCTTGTTACATTGTTAATAAAGTGAATTGTTTTTGTATATTTTGTGTTTTCTTGGTACAAATCAAAGTTAATATAGTTGCTATTCATCACTGTCTATAATTTTCCAAATTTTTATTAAATTTTGTTGATTTATCTGCAAAGTATGAAATAAAACATAATGAAGGAAATGTTAACAAATCTCTAAAAGTACGTGTTTCTGTTTAAAAGCAACATATAATTATTGTTTTAAAACACTTATCTAACCTAACTCATTTTACTCTGTTACATATCTGAGATATTAAACATCAAGAGAATAAAGTCATATTTTTATTTATTTCGTTATGACATTCATTATCTTGAAATGTTATTGAAAAACATATAATATCTGTTATTAAATACAATTCCTGAAATAACAAATTCATCATATTATTGTCCAGGTTTATTATTATTTAACTGAAGGGCGCACATCACCTCGGAAGAGATCGAATGCCAAGAGAAGAAGATCCAAATCGAAAATCATAGGAAGGAGTAAAAAAAGAGAAAGAAAGGGAAAATCTGGTAGAAAGATTATTGGCAGTAGAAAGAGAATGGGGCGCCGATAGAACGATAATTTTCGACCGGAACCGGAAACGGAATTGCTAGATTCCCGTAATCTAGCGATCAAACGGCTCTTTTCAGAGCCATTTTTTTATTGGTGAAGAGTAGCCGAATCGATTTTAATAAACATCGCTTAATTAATGCATTAAATGTGGTAGATTCGGTTTTATTTTAAATTTGCAATCGCTTCGAATGTAGAATTTGGAAATCGTTTAGAGTGAAAATTGGCTTTTTCGATTATTTAATTTTTATAAAAGAAAAATTACAATATAAAAGGTTCTTAGTTTGCACCGGCCATTTTTTCTTATTTTGACGCATTTATTTCACTTTTGTCAAAATTTTTACACAAGTTCAGTACGTGGATTATCTTTAAAAATTTTCCGATGTAGCCCAACGTTGGCCGATGGCGTGGGGAAGCGTTAACCCGGACAAGAAGCGAGAATATTTACTTTTAAAAAGGTATGTGTCGGCATCGAGCGGTGTTGACGTTTAGGACTTTTCTATTTTAAATGTCGGGTGAAGCAACTCGTTTTTTGAAATTTACAACGTTCGAAGTAACCGACAGCGCGATTCAAATTAAGGGTAGAAGAATGGAAGGTTTGTGCATTAGAATAAAATGTATAAATGCGGACTTTTGTAATTCAGAAATGAAGAAGTTTTGTGGGAAAAAAGAAAATGTCGACGAGGAACATCGAATTTATGGGACGAGACGAACGTTTCAAACGTGGATATTCCACGTCGTCTGAATTGCGTAGAGTATTTTAAATGTTTTATTCGATAATCTAATAATTATATTAATGGATTTCGTGAATTTAACGAACATTTTACTCAATTTTAAATTGGAAAATGTTTCTTCAATTCCCGTGGCTGGTCGAGCGACCGGTTGAAAGGTTCGAATTCACTTTTAGTCCGTGTCTTTGGATCCAAAGTTTCTTTTGAGACGAGGAAGACATTTGAACCGCAACAAGGTTATAATGTGGAAATACATTATCTTTTCCGATCATCAATCAAATCACTAAAAACTTCATCCGATTCAAATTTCACATCGTGCATTTCTCTTTTTTTGGCAGTATTTTTTATAATTGCTTTTGAAAGTTCAAACTGAAATTCAATATTTTGGTTTGAATTTTTTCATAGTTTCGCCAAGCAAAACCCAAAGAAGAGATTTCTCTATGGAATTTGTGACAAAGAATTCTTTTTTAAGTCCGCATTAGAAAGTCATCGGAGGATTCACGCCAGAGAGGCCGTTCTCTTGTCACTTATGCTCTAGAAGATTTAATTGGACTTTCGCTTTACCAAGGCACTACGCCAGGATTTATTCTGGAGAGAAACCTTTCACCTGCCGCGACTGCAGATGAAGGTTTGCACATAGACAACACCTATTAACTCATATTCGCATTCGCATAACATCTTCATGAAATGCGACCGCTCTCGAGATATGATACGTGACAACCCTCTGTACCACCGAAGATTAAAACAGCATTACACACAAGCTATCGTGCCAAATTTAGTTTCTTAAAGTGTATACAGGTTTCTTTTATGTTGTTGTCAAGTTGCAAGTTTTCTCACTATCACTCACATAGCAAAAAGTGCTATAGAAATGTGCCCACTTGTGGAACGGATTTTTGTTTCTGTTACAACGGGTTCGCGTCAACAATGTACCAAAGTGTTGTAATGAAGCAAAGTGTAATAGAATCGCTAATCTTTCTCGTATTCTTCTGTGCATACGTTAGCTGAAAGTTCAGATTTGTTTTTGAATTCACTGAATCCAAGCGGTCGGGGGAAAACACTAGAAATTTTTCGGGAGTATTCTGCCCCAGATATATCGGGCCCCGTCCCTCGCCGCGATTTACGATAGCTCGACGGCCCGATAGTCGATTGCTTAAAGTGGCAACCATCGTTCTAGAAAACCGAAATCGAATCCAGACGGCTAAAAAATCCCAAAAGTTTTTGGAGTGATCTGTTCGGATAAATCGAGCCCGTCCCTCATTGGACGCTCAATTGTAGACCCGGCCGAACCCATAATTTTTAAAAAGGATTTTCTTAAGGCGCGTTCGGAAATTGTAACCGGTGTTACCGGTAGCACCGGTTACAATTTCCGAACGCGCCCTTGTATTCACAGGGCAGAATTTAAAAAAAAAAAACAACAATGGGTATGAAAAATACCATTTTAATGCCCATATGACCAAAGAAGGAAAAAATAATAAATAACGGCTATAAAAATGTTTCTTATAAAAGAAAATGATTAATTTCAAAATAATCTTAAGTTGGCAACACTTATAATAAAACGAAAAAACGGCATGGTTGATGCAATATGTTGTGCCTTGGCTCAAGGACAAGTAATGCTATTTCAGAATGTTTTACGTATTGTAATTATCCATATTATTCGATTATATCGTTATTAATTTTTTTACTTGAATCTAATTTTTTATCATTTTTTACTTTAGATATTTTACAATGAATAACGCGGGAAGAAGTAAAGAATGTCGGCTTTTTTGATATCGAGAATTTGTCGATTTCCCGCGAAGACATGGCACTTTGTAACTCCATGTTATTTCTATGATGCGAAATATAAAAGATTCGAACGGTTCTCGGATAGAAATACTTTTCTACGTTCGTCTTCTAGTAGTAAAAGTCTGCTAACGGAGCTGACGGCGATACAGAAAATAGTAAACAATGCACCGAATAAATTACAACCATACTTACGCCTGATGAGATTGGATAAACCGATTGGTACGCATGTACTTATCTTTTGAAATTTTTGTTGCAGTAAAATATAATTCACAGTAAACGTAAAACAGATGCAACTCCAAATGACGTTGGGACGTTATCGGAGCTCTATGCCACACCTATATGAGTAAAAATGCCAAAATAACCACCATTCACCAGATATGGCCACCTACTTCCGTGTCGCGTGTGATCACAAGTTGCATCACTCTGCTAAGACTGTTGCATTTGACTATTTAGCCCGTGTGACTGTGCCGGCTTGGAGTAGCCCACTTGATTGTGGAGTACTTGATGTTACGTAGTCTTAGGGGCTGTGGGGGCTATCCAGCAGGCAGGTGTTGAGGTGCAAGCGATGTCAAGCATCGAAGCATATGACTACATGCAGGGCACAGAGAATAGGCAATATACTGGTACAAGATAAAAACTGATCTTTGGAGGCAAATATCTTGCAAAGGGTCACATGTACAGGTATGGCTTCTGTGACTTTTTTGCTCATGCAGGGGGTTAACAATTCTGGAGTGGGAAACCTCTCATTCATGGTTCACATCTTATCCTCAGAGTGTTACATGTAGACAATTGGTTCCTTTGACTTTTTTACTCTTATATGCACAGTGTACAGTTCTTATAAGATCCCTACTGCCTCATTCAGATCTGCATTTGTAACTGTAAAACTACACTCGAATTATTAGTGTAAGGATATTTAACCTATGTTTTCAAACTGTGTGTGAATAGTACATAATATAAATAATAGTTTTATGAGATTATGAAGTGCAGATAAAAAGCAATAGCCATTTGAAAATTTGTTTTTATAAGTAGAGATGATGTATAGTTTAAAAACCCTATTACCATTTCTATGGCAAGTTTGAGATAGGAAGCACAATTGCTTGTGAAGTATGTTGCCATTAATTTCTCTGCATACCTGGTCACGTTTTTGAATTTGTCTTTCCATATGTTGATATGATCTGTAATTAGGAACTGTTTAAATATTATCTTCTTCTTCAAGTGCCATCTCTGTTTTGAAGGTTGGCAATCATCATAGCTATCTTCTCTTTTGACGCTGCTGCTCTGAAAGATCGGCTGGAACTACTGTCATATCATTGTTGCAAGTTGCTCAGCCATGATATTCTCTTTTCTCTATTTCTATCTTTTATTTTTCTTTAAATTATCACTTGCAGAAGACTATACTTCTCCTCTTATGATGTGGCACAGGTACTGACGTTTTCATCTTTTAATGTTCAATGTTGTTTCTTTATTTTTTCTAATTTGTCTTAGTATCTCCAAATTGGTAATTTTATCTGTCCATATGTATTTTCAATATTCTTCTGTATATCCATAGTTCAAAACAGTCAAGTTTCTTTAAGTTGGCCTTCTTTAATGTCCAGGTTTCCATTCCGTACAGGAGTATACTGAATATATAGCACCTCACTAAGTGTATTGTTAATTTTAAGTTTAAATCTTTACTGCAGAATACTTTCTTCATTTTAAGAAAATTAACTCTTGCTTTTTCTATCTTCACTCTTATTTCTTCTGTACGATCATTGTTTGCATTGATCACAGTACCTGAGTAGACATATCTTTGTACTTTCTCAACTTGTTTATCTTTAGTTGAAAAACTATAAAGCTTTATTATTGTTACTGCTGATATCCTTAATAATTTACTTAAGTTTTCTTTACATTCAAAGTGAGACTGTATTCCTCACTATATTCCAATTAGAGTTGTTAGAATTGTTAAAAACATCCTCCTGGAGTGGGTTTAATTTAAGTAGAAAGTCATCTTCAGTGAGGAGGACAAGATATATACACTCCGAAATTTGTCATATAAATATTTCTTAGTAAATTTTTATTCTAATTTCTAATGTTACACAAGTAGCTAGTCTACTTTATTCAATATTTTTATTCTTTAGTTTTGGTTATCCAACATACTTCTTGTGTGGGGGTGTATACGTGGTATGTATTGGCATCCATTTTGTTCAATATCTTGGGATGGGGTAAAGATTAAGAAGCAATATTTGGCATGGTAACTTATATATAGGTGACGTTGATGCTATTAAATTTTGGAGTATGGAACTCAAGGTGGAGTGATAGTGGGGCTGGACTTAAAATTTTACTTATTATTGGCATTTACAATAATTTTAGAAACTCATTTCTGATATAATAAAATTAACTACACTTTATACCAAGTAATAAAGCTTGAAGTGTAGTTAATTTTGTTATATCATGAATACTACAAGGAAGCACTTATTTATATTACTAAAACTCATCTCTACCCTCAAAAAATTTATAAAAAAGCAAAGGCTTAATAATAAATAATACTAAGATATCGCGCAACTTTCTCATATTGGAATAGAATTGAGGTGGACCCAGAAAGAAAGAAGCGATGTCTGCCCCCGTTATGCTGGCACTTCATGTAGCATGATTTGGAAGCAGTTCAATTGCCTTTGTCATTGCTCATGCACAGGAAAATCATTTTCAAGTAGTGGGGCAATGTATATTTTTGCCTGGAGATTGTGTTACAGCCAATTAGTATGCAGCATCCATAATTCTAAGCATACATGACATCATATTTTTCCCATCATCCTTAGCACTATATATAGTGCGGTGTGGAAATTTCGAAAATACAGTCGACCCCCTATAACATGGTAGATACGTTCCGTTCTTTATGAAATTGATGTTCTGCGAGTCCTTAAATACATGAGCCAATCACAGCCCGGCACGTATGCAGTTTACGGACTATGGCTGTTTGAAAGGTTTTCTTCCATAAAATTAATCGATTCTAGACTAATTCGACTCAACATTTCCAAAATACATTTAATTTTTTTGGGAATAATCCATATAAACTATGCTATAAACAAAAAATTGTAGGATTACTTACCAAGCGTGCACCGTTCAACGACGCCATTGCTTAATTAAGCTTGTTTTTGTCATGGAGTGGCACATCGAATGGCACTCGCGTGCTTCCTGATAAATTATTTTTTTGCAAAAACTTTGCTGAACTTTGGAGACATCATTAATATAAATATAATTTTTATGGATGTTGAATAATAAATGGTTTAGTAGGTCCGCTGCTCGTTTAAACTCAATGGTTTGTGCAATATCTGCTATTGGTCTAGATTCGATCAATCCTGTCGCGACACGAGTCGAAGATGACGTTTTACTGAATTATATGAGTCTCTTTTAGTGTGTTTATACGAATACAGTCGCAATTTTTTTGCCGTCATATAGGAATCCGAACTATACGAACCCGTTTTATAGGGGGGTCTACTGTATGAAAAAAATATAAAACTTTATTTTAAGTTGAATGCTTTAGAAAATTCTCATGATTCATTGCAAATCGCCTTCCATTTTGCACAGTGTAGACATGTAGGACAGCGATTGCATTGCTGAATCAATCATTGGGTGATGGCGATGCGATTGCACTAAGTGAAGAGCCAGCATTAGGCATAGAAGTGGCGATTCTTGTATCACGGATGCAGACAGGTGAACTTTGCACTTGTTGCTACAAAAGAGGTTAAGGTCAACAGGGTGGGAAGATATAGGGAGTCGTGTCATATCTCCAGTAGGGTCAGACTTAATGATGGTTTTATTCATTATTAGCATTTACATTGTTTTAATAAAACCCATCCCTACCCTCAGAATTAAGCTTTTTGCATTTTATAATCATTAAAAATATAAAAAGTTTTTAATGAAATATCATAACAAATGGCACCACCAAATGTTGCCGGGAAAGTTAAGCAACGCATTGTTGGATTTTTTTACATTTAAATAGCCCCAAATTACATTTCCGAATTCCTCGTCTCAATTAATGGAAAATGGCAAAGTTTTATCAAAATTGGCCCATTAAATTTTGAAAACAAGCTCAATTCTATAAGCCCATAGACGGGCTAGCAACCACGAAACATCACAACATTACTTTGTCACACGCACTTGTGAAACGACCTTATATCTCATAAAAATTGCAGACAAACTATTTTTTTCTATGATTTAACTCTTAAAATATATTTATATTTGTTAATTATATTGTCAGGATCATATCATTAGCATTAATTCTGTTCTAACCGGGAATCTGATATTCCGTTTTTCTCTAAACAACATATATTATTCTCTCTTAGGTACATGGTTATTGCTGTATCCAGGATGGTGGAGTATAAGCATGGCTTCATCTCCAGAACAATTTCCTGATCCTAGGCTTCTGTTACTCTTTGGTGTAGGTGCCTTATTACTTCGTGGTGCTGGTTGCACGATTAATGACATGTGGGATAGGAAATATGATGCAAAAGTATATATTATATCTATTTAGGTATATTTTTACAACATTAATTTCTTCTATTCTACATTAAATTAAAGATAAATTATAGGTCGAACGAACGCAACAGAGGCCTTTAGCATGTGGTGAAATAAGCATGTTCAATGCTTTGGTTTTTTTAGGTGCAGAATTATCTTTAGGTCTTCTGATACTGTTACAATTAAATTGGTACAGGTAATAAAATTTAATTGATGTATTTATTTAATATAAAAGATACTTTTATAAATTAAAAACTTTTATATTTCAGTATTTTCCTCGGAGTTTGTTCAATTCCGCTTATAGTAACGTATCCGCTTATGAAAAGAATCACGTATTGGCCTCAAATATTTCTAGGTGCATACGATGACGACAGCTCTTCTTGTTAGAATTTCAAAATAATTAAGTCGTTTTAAAATTTTAAATTTCCTTTATTGTTATAAATTATAGGACTGACGTTTAACTGGGGTACTCTCATGGGTTGGTCGGCCGTACATAATTCAATCAACTGGTCCATTGTCCTTCCGTTATATGGAGCCGGAATTTGTTGGACTATGATTTATGATACCATTTATGCACATCAAGTATGTTTATTTTAAATATTTATTATTTTTCTAAATGCATTATTGGATTTTATAATAACATTTTTATTTAGGATATAAAAGATGACATGATGATTAGTCTTAAATCAACTGCTATTAAATTTGGGGAAAATACAAAAAACTGGTTAATAGGATTTGGCACTTCTATGGTTAGTTTACTTTTGCTGTCAGGCATATGTGCAGAACAAACCTGGCCGTATTACGCAGCCGTTGGTCTCGCTGCTGCTCACATTGCTAATCAGGTATGATGCATTATGGAAAAATTAATTAATTTATTCATTTATACTTATAAATTATTAAATTCTAGGTTATTACACTTGATATTAACAATCCACGAGATTGTTCTAAAAAGTTTCAAAGTAACAAAAGGATAGGATTTATTCTGTTTGGTGGTATCATAGCTGGAACATTACTGAAAAAGAAAAGTGATGATCGTGATGATGAAAATAGGAAATGTTAAGAGTTTTCTTTTTGTATATAGTAGTAAATAATAGTTTTGTACATATCTTCATTGTTATTTTGAATAAAACATGCATCGACATAGAAAATTGTTTGCTCATAACGTTAGTCATTGTGATGAAGTTATGTAAATATTTATTATAACTTATGCGATGGAATTTAATTAGAAAATTGTTTAAATGCATCATTAATGATTAACGACAAGATGTACTTTGATTGTACCAAAATTTCTTTTGGCAAATATAAATGAAACATGTTTTCAGAAATCTGATGTTATGCATGGATTTTATTTTAAATAAAATTGACTTATTTGAAAATTAATTTTAAAATCTTTAGGTATTCTTACACGAGTTATTCCGCTAAGTAAGAAACAACTTGTATGTATGGAAGCAAATGTTAAAATTGACATGTCTCCTGCTGCACGTATGGCGTGATATTTTGTTATAAACTGTATTGTGCATGTTTGAAAATATCGAGTTTAACGTGTTGATAAGCAGCACATACTTATTCTTTAAATAGAGTTTGGAGGTTATTTTGTATGCTGTCTTGTTATTAAAAAATGGCCACCGAGACCATTATTATAGGTTTAATTATATTGAGAAAACATGGAACTAACTGTTCAAAAGGCATCCATTCTTTTCGGACACCTTGCATATTAAATACCGGACATTTAACGCCATTAGAACGAACAGCGGTATCGAACTTCCCAATAATTCCAAGCGGTTCTATTTGTAATATGTATGAAATGTTAATTAAAAACGGCATAATATATTGAATTTATATTTTCAAATTGTTAAAATGAATAAATATAGATATACACAAATAATATTTCTGTACATTGGTGTATCTTTTTTTTTAACAGAATTACAGAAAAGCAAAAACATACAATATATTTAAATAGAATCTTTTTCATGATAAAAATTTGATTTCCACCATAATATANGTTGGCTTACCTCACGTTGCAAGAATGATGTTAAGACATTGCACCTTGTAACTCGTTACATAAATGACACAAAGTACATTAAAAGATTCCTTTCTTTTACATTAGTATTTTTATTATTATTATTTTTTTTTTTATACACATCACATACATGCAAAAAATATATCAAATAGAATAACACCGATTCACATTCAAGTCAATCTCAACTATAATGTACCGAAACATTATACGTCATAAATCGAGTTCACCAATTTACAATTATCGACTCGTCTTTAGTTACTATTGACAATTTTATACATATATGTATTTATATATGTATTCTCTAGATTAAATTCATAGATCTTGAGTTCTTTTTTTTTCTTTTGGTCTAGAGATATGCAATATTCACAAATGGTGTGACAGAATGAATACATCTAGAATAGAGATGATACTTTGTATTTTATCTTTTTATAGATTTACTATCTATTTTTATCTTATTCTTTCCATCAAAATAGACATTCAATCGATCTAGCAATAGACATGATTACTTGAAACATATATTTGTACTAATCTACTGAAAATTATGATTTTGAGAGAGAATTTCAATAAAATTTTCTTTTATATCTAAATTCATCTCTTTTTTTTTTTTTTTTCAGTTTATCTTCTGTTGATACCCCCTTATTGGCAAATTTCCTAGGCACTCGAACTTTCCTTAATACAGTTGCGTGTTAATAATTGTGATTAATAATTACTAGGGTTCGATTATATTGAAAAAATATATTTAATTAACGACAAGCCAATACCAAATAATTGAGGAATTCCATAGTTTACCGTCCACGTGTGATAACTTGAATATCGGCGGCATCGTGATCGTACGAGTCTCCATATAATTAAGATAGTTCTGTATGTTTTCGATAGTGTGTGTAATACGAAAAAAAGGGCGTTTAATTATTATTTATTTAAATAATGAAATTGATAACGATCGACTAAACAGTCAGAAATTACAGGCCAATTTTTTTGTACGGGGTGTTCGTAAAGTTACTGTACGGTGAGAAATTTGTAATGACGTTAAAGTTATATGTATCACATTGCACACAAAACCTGTTAGTTGCCCGTACAGTATTACGAACAACTTACAGGTCTTATATGCAATACATATAACTTTGATGTCATTACAAATTTCTCACTGCACAGTAACTTTACGGGCATCCTGTATATTTTTCAACTAATTAAAGTCTTCAGCTTGTTAAATTACTTAATCAGACTGTATTGACATCCAAGAGAATTGAATAGAATCAAGGAACGTGATGCATTATATGACAAAGTTTTAGTAACGCTTATTTATTAATGATGCAACCTTGACCTTATAACATCTGCAAATTAAAAAACAATTGAATTAATCACTTCTTTAACAGAATGAATTTTAAAGAATGATAATGCTTTCAACATGGAGAGTTGAAAATGGAGTTGATACCACTTTCCACCGTCCACACCCGAAGATGGCCTGTCTAACGGTTGAAAACATCTTTAAACTCTGCCAACTGTTAAAGATACATTGATTAATTCACCCGAGTAATCATAGCGGCTAGTTATTCGTAAATTATAAACAAGAATAGATCATTGACTGTCATATATTCAAGTTATCATGCTGGACAGTAGCCTTCGGGCAACTATAACTTTATCTTTTATCCTTAATATTTTGTTTTTTTTTAATAATTTTTAGAGATCTTTAGATACTTAACAAGTTTTCAAATAAAATATCATTTTATAGATATTTTAGAATGAAGAATTTTAGATTTGAAAATATTTAAAGTTTGTCGTATCTTTTCAAAAATTACTTTTATAATAAAACATAGCTCCTTTTTTTATTATTATTATCATTTTTAGTTCATCACATTACTTTTATGTAACTCAAAATACTTTGTTTATCACAGTTCGATTACCTATTGCAATTTTTGTACTTATTTCTTTAATTACATGTTAATTTTCAATTAAATATAACAGAAAAATCTGAAATTTTTTATTTATATATATTTACATGTTTTTAATTTTATATATTAATAAAGTATATATTTATTTATTTTTCGCTAACTACAATAAAAAGGTTATTTTATTTATCATAAAAAATATTATTATAGATAAAGTTTATTTTGTAAATTTTGGTCTTTGAATTTTGTTCAAATTCTTGAAATATTAATATTAATTTTTTTCCTTTACAAATTTAAATAATATATGATTTAAAATAGTAAATTGATTTGATTTGATCCATCACTTTTTAAGCATTTAATTACTATTTCCTTTAAGTATTATGCGATAATGCATTTGTTTCACATTTATAAAGGTTAGGGAATGAATTATAACTCAAAAAAATTAAACTTTTGCCTCATTTAAATAGTGTTTGAAGCAAAATTAGTAGTATAGTTTTAATTATCAATCCATAGAATGTTGTTAACCGCAACATTCTATGGATAAGCACCAAAGCTAATGAAGAAATTAATGGATTGGCGAATGATGCACATTTATGTAATAATTTAATGTATAGAAATTAATATAGCAATGCATTCTTAATGTATATCAATCACATTCTGATTCAAGAGTATCTGCATTATTTTGCCAATAAACAGTTCTATTATTATGATTATTATTATTCTCTTATATTTAGCAATATATAGATGAATTTATATATGCATATTTGCTATTAGAGAAAATGCCTTATCCAAATAATAATTTACAACTAAAATTACGTCCTTAATATGTATACATAACGAAATTTCTTACCGTATTCTAATGAAGAGATGTTTAAAATCTTCTCACTGATCATTAAGCAATTACTTAATATAACTAAAGTGTTTGCTTTCAAGAAGATTGTGAAATTTCATTTGATAGAAATATAACTAGAATAAATTGTGAGCGAAAAAATGTGCCAAAAATTCAATTCAAAAAGCACCATTGATAACAGTTTATAATTGTAAACGTCCTAATTGCACTCATTCTGACCATTCTAGATTAAAATAATAAACTGGAAAATGTTATTAATCTTATATGATTTTACGCAGTCTGAATATACCGCATTGTAATCGTTAATCACTTCAGCCATATAAGTAGAGATGGTAATATATACAATTTTTTAAAAATTAATTTCTCTTTTTACAGACATGATGATATAATCTAGCATCCACTAAAACTTGTGCAGATTAATTTTTAAATTTTTTTTTTCTGTAAGATCATAAACATGTTAAATGCATTAAATATCATTAAATATTATGTTTGTAGTCTGTACAGTATAAGCTTGATCTGCTGTTAGAGAGAGAAATAAATTCAATGTTTTTTTTATATTTATTTGAATAAGTGCAATGCCTCAAATTATATAGTGTGCTTTTTTGTTTTTTTATTTGTTCTCTAGGAAGACCATGAACCAATGCATGACTTGATGCAACGACTTTGTTCTATGACATGCACTTTCTGTACGTTCTTCTATTCAATAAAATATTTTAAATAAATTTTTGGATAGAAAAACATTTGGTACAACTTTGACGATGATAATCAATGACTGATGAGGAGTGCTAAAACACTCGAAATGCTTATTATAGAATAAAATTATTGCATACGTCATACATACGTTCGTGGTCTTCCTATAAGAACAAATAAAGAAAATAATAGACAGTACTATTCTCTACAGCTGGAGCTTCTTCCAAATGACAATCCTTGTTAAATTCCACTAAATAAAAATATATCTGCTAACAAAATAGAATTTGAATCCATGATCTAGCAAATTAGGATCATCGTCTCAATATACTTTACTATAAGAGATTAACAACAGTATAAAATGCTTGTACTGTTAAATTAGACAGAGTTAGACAACCTAATAAATAGGGTATAACAATTTACAGCGCTTATCACACCAAGGCCGACTGAAAGAAGGACCAGAACTTTAAACTGCCAATACAACAGGATAACCAACATATGCAGTTCACTGCATATGTTGGTTATCCTGTTGTATTGGCAGGTTATTGGTATTGTATTTGTTACGTTGTTACCATGTGTTTGTAAGCTGATGAGGGGTCCTTGTAACTGAAATGCATACTTACCTAAATTTGAAATGTGATTATTAAAGACCAATCCTTTTTTTATAAAAGTTCTGGTCCTTCTTTCAGTCGGCCTTGGTGTGATAAACCTGCAAATTCTTATACCCTATTTATTAGGTTGTCTAACTCTGTCTAATTTATAGTCATGGGCAAAAAGTGTTATTTATTAGTCTTGTACTGTGTTACTCTTAAATTTATTTCTGAATAATCATCATTAATTTTTGACGCTATCATTAATTTACTTTAAGAAAACAAACCACCGTTTTACAGAGGTTCTTTTTTATTTTTAATATATAAAAATGTTTGAGTCTTGATGATGATGAGCTAGCAAAGCTCAATAAATGTTTTTTATACATTAAAATAAAAAAAGGACCCCTGTAAAAGAGTAACAGTTTGTTTTCATAAAGTGAATTTCTGTATAATTCATAGCTTGAAAATATTAATATTAATGAAGCTTATTTAAATCGATCTTTCCGTTTCATTTTTGATTAGCTTGTATTTGGAAATTTAATTAATATTTAATTCTTTAACAGTCAACTCTAATTTTATGTTGAACAGACTACAGAATTTAATTTGATGTTTGTTTAATAGTGCAGCTTTTACAAGTCCTAAACAATTTTTTTAAATATATTAAAATACCAATAGCATAATTCTAGCAGATGAACCATATTCACTAAAAGTTAGAAATACAAGATGAGAGGAGAGATTTTATTGCAATTCCCAAGCTTTTGATTTTATTTTTGTTTCTTATAATTAAACTTGGCCTGTTAGTGGATCGTACTTTNGCGGTTTTTTGCATTTTTGTTTGCGTTTTAATAGGGTATGTCAACAGAATATACACTAAAAAGGTATTTTTCAATATTCCCCCCGTGGGGGAGAGGGACAGGATTAAGGCTTACCTTGAAGAACTTGGCTTCTATTATACTATTTTCGATGCGGGTTTTTGTGTTTTTGATTGCATTTTAATAGGGTATGCCAAGAGAATGTACACTAAGAAGAAACTTTTCAAAAAATTTCCCCCCACACGGGGGAAGTGTTATACATTAAGATACATTTTGACAACATCAAACGATTGCCTAATTATCGGGCCATATTATAGCCCGATAATTAGGCGATCGTTTGATGTTGTTATTATCTACTCGGGCTGTGAGTTGATGTTTGTTTATATAGATACATTTTGAGCCACAACAACGCGTGGCGAGGTCTGTTAGTCTTTAATAAAGTTCCTCGCTGGCATTACACCAAAAATCAAGTAGGCTTAACAGATTTGGACAGTGATTTTGGTCTTCTGCTTGGCTGGATCAGTTTTACTGGAGGGGTTAGAGACTTGTTTGTAATTAGCAAAATTAGTCAGGTGTTCTGGCCCTGAAATTGAGCTAATGGCCCAACTCTAGATTGGCTGGCTGTCGTGTCCACAGAATCTGTAAAAGCAAAAAATCATAAGGAAAAGACTCTCCTGCTGGGATATGGAGACTCCATTCATCTACTTAGTCACTGAGGTTGGCATGTTCTTGTGTTTATACTTTGTAAATATTGTGTAAATAAAAGATGGGAGTTGTAGTGTCCTTTCTGACAGATTGTTATGCACACACCTAACAAGGAGAAGAGGAGCTTGGGATCAACTCTAAAATTCACTCCATCTTTAGATAGAATAATAAATTTATAAAAACTTGTGTAGTAACAGAAATGAGCTTGGCTTACTCCTATAAAAGCAATATAAGTTGATATCTAAAAGTGTTTAATAAGATCAGCCATATAACCTATGTTTGTAAACTTTAATTCTTTATTATATTCTGGCTCTGATAAATTAATTGACATATACCAAAAAGATTACAATATTAACTTAACTTACTGAATTGTTCTTTTTGTTCTATCAATATCTAAGCAATTTCTGTAACCTGAAATTATATTTAATTAAAATATGTTAATTAAATACTTATTATAAATTAATGATTCCATTTGTTGATAATTAAATAATTCTATAACTATTTATATCATAATATTGATGGTGACTTTAGCTATAATCATGCTATAATAATTTACAAATATATCCATTTAATTTATTTGTCTTGTCAATTATTCTTAGATGAGCAAAACAGTTTAATTTCAGATTGAATAATATTGTGTTTTCTTAAGTATAACCTGCTATGGTATATACATCACACAAAACTGCTAGAATATAAATAAAACCTTTGCTCTGAAGTTTAATTGATATTGCAAACTCATGTCTATAATGATGACTACTCCATAGGCAAAAGTTTTCAATTTTAATTTAATATAATCCACCCCATTGCATAACTTGCACAGCAGGGCATAGCAAGATCAGTTACAGTAGGATGGCTCTAGAAAATTGTGGGATGCTAAAAGTTTATTATTTATACAGAGTGTTTTTTTTAGAGGTATACAAATTTAAAATGAAATAAAACACGTAAAAATAATGTTAATGGCCATGGTGTTGGCTTTATTTAAAAGATAATTTTATGCCATTAGTGTTTAAACATGATTTCGGGCATATGGGCGCCATGGCTGGCTTGAATGAAGCACAATCGAGAAGAACAATTTTCAACCACTTTATTGAGCAACTGCGGCCATATATCAGGAATAACGTGGCAAATGTTGAGTAACTTACATCCATTAAAAGTCACTGGTGTGCTTTATGGACAGGTGATGATGCCGGCCAAAATGTTACCATCAATGGCGAGCGCTTTTTGAGCCATGATTGCTGACTTCTTTATTCCTCAGTTGAATGGTATTGATGTGGCAGAGCCTTGGTTTCAACAAGATGGCACAACATGCCACACAGTGCGCGACACCATCAATTTATTGCAGGAAACATCCGATGAGCGCATAATTTCGCATAATGGACCAGTGAACTGGCCTCCACGATCGTGTGATCTCACACCTATGGATTACTTTTTTTGAGGATATGTGAAGTCACTAGTCTGTGCTGATAAACCACAGATGTTGGACCACTTGGAAGTCAACATTCGCCACGTTATTGCCGATATATGGCCCCAGTTGCTCAATAAAGTGGACAAAAATTGTTCTTCCCGACTGCACTTCATTCATGCCAGCCATGGCGCCCATATGCCCGAAATCATGTTTAAACACTAATGGCATAAAATAATCTTTTAAATAAAGCCAACACCATGGCCATTAGCATTATTTTTACGTGTTTTATTTCATTTTAAATTTGTATACCTCTAAAAAAAGGCACCCTATATTTTTCTAGATAAATATACAAATAGAATATCACCATCTGGACAAGAGACAGGAATGGCTCAAAATTTTCTAGGACTGGTTGAGCCATCCCTGTTCCTGCTCTAGCTACAGGCCTGCCTACATGCTTTTTCAAATTGTCTTTTCAAAACACACATACCCTGCAAGTAGTATGCACAAAAATATAGTAATTCTAAATGTAAATTAAGCTTCTTATTCTTTCTATTTGAAATAATTATAGTGCCAAATTGCTGCATTACAAACTTATTAGTCAAATTTATATAATGTTGGCTTTGTAAAGTAATTAATATTATATTGTACAGTAGACTCAATTAACTGGAAAGTGGATTAATCCTGAGATTCCAAAAATGCCTAAGGACAAGTCATTAAGTAATCACAAATTGCTTTATAATTCATCTACTTTGCAGGCAATTGGCCAGGAGGAGGAGGAGGAGGAGGAGAATGATACTTGTAATAAACTTCATCAGTGTGTAACTACATGAGATAGTTGAATAGAATATAAATATTCAAAATAATACCTGAGAAATGGCCATATTTTGTAGGATGAAAATCATCTGGACCCTTTCTGTTTTCATGCCTGTAATCTGCACTTCTAATACTGTCTCCAACTGTTGATAAACAATCAGACTCATAATTAATATTAGTTATTTGCTTTCCTCTAGGGCTTGTTTTAGGTGTGGCATAAGGTGAGTGATGAGAAACAGATGGCACTACATTTGTGCTGGATGGAGATAATCGAGAACTGTTTGAATCAGTGCTATTATTATAATGCAAATTATCTGAAAAAATTTTATATATATATTTTTTATATATTTCAGTTTATAAAATAATTTGAGATATAATCTTAACATACCTTGAAATGTAGGGTTATAAACACTTAAAGGTTTCTTTTTAACTGATGCAGGATATCTATGTGAATGCAAACTACCATATTGACCGTCACCAGTCTCCTTTTGATAATCTTTATATGCATATGATCTGGGTTGGTCAGGATGGAACAAGCTTTGTGGATGGACGTTTCCTATATAGTGTTTTTGTGAAATGGCATTTGAATTACTACTTTCTTCCATCAAGGTTCCGGACATGGATGTACGTAAATTGTGATGAGAAATCATCATTTTATTTCCAATACTGTTTGATATCCTTTCTGCATCTTCATAACAATAAGGTTCTTTTTCAATTCTTTCTACTTGTGCTGTTAATTCTCCCGAAAAGATTGCAGAATGACAATGGTTTACTGAAGATGATGCATAAGAAGGAAGTGGTCTTTTATTATCTTGTTCTAATGGAACTGTTCCAAATATCTGAAAACAAAAAAATCTACCATTTATTAAAGAATATATTTTTCTAAATTTACATTAATTTGAAATGTTAAATTGCTAATATAATTTAAGTGAAACAATAAAAGAAATGACCTTATCACAATATTCAATGAGGAACTCAACAACAATATTTCCAAATTTTATATCAAGCATGGCTGCAACATTTTGTTCTGGTTGTCTTAGTAATGTAGGACCAAAGCAAACTCCAAGATTTGATATCGTCATTAAATTTTTATCAGAATGTTTTGCTACTCTATAAAAGAAATTATATATAAGAAATTTGAAAGTAATTGAATATAAATTTGTTAAATTTATTTATAAAATCATATAATTCGTAAAAATGTTCAAAGATAGTTGAATTATAAATGTATTCTTTCACAAAATATCATGCCCACCAGTGACCGAGTGGATAAAACCACCGAACACTGGTAATTGGTTGTTGGTTTGGGCCTCTTTAACAGGCTGTCCACATGGAGTTTTCTGTGTTTTCTTCATCTAAATAGTGGCCAGTTTCCCATAAAGGACCTCCTGGGAGACATTTCCCTATGCAGATTGCCCTTGTGTCATGTTGCCATAATTGAATAAAACCAAACCTTTCACAATATCAAGATTACTTTTATTGTCTATTAAGTTTGACCAAAATCTTTTTTATAATTTAAATAGTTATATTCCTCATTTACTAGAGAAGAAACTATTAGCATGTTGAATTTATGACATAAATGTACCTGTACATAAACTTTATGTACAGAATGTGCCATTTTTAATTAGTTACTCAAAATATCTCAAAAAATACTGTATTTTTTGTGTGGAGACTATAAGACGCATCTTAATTTTTAAGCAATTTTTTAAAAAAATAACATTTTTACCATTATTTTTGTTAGCTACTAACAAAAATATTGTACTGTTAACGATAACACAAATCACTTTCAATTCAAGTTCACTGGCACCATAGACTGCAATGACGCGTCATAGGCTAGACAGTGTTCTGGGTTTGTGATGGCAGGGCGGGAGGGAGACGGTGTTAGCAAGCTTGTGAATTCCCGCAACTCATGTTTGTCGCATCGGTGCACTGCTGCTACCAGTTGAATTCAATGTTGCCAGATAGAGATAGGTTTTCCGTGGCATCAAATATATGGCCATTTTTAAGACTGGCGGGAATTTTAAATCAAACACTGGACATTTTTATATTAATTTCGAGTATAAGATGCACCTGAATTTTGGAGGCAATTTTTCAAAGAAAAAAAGTGCGTCTTATAGTCTGTAAAATACAGTATGCATCCTTAAATGTGTCAATCTTCTAGAAACCAGGCAGGTAATTAAAATATCAAACACACTAGCCTTATGTTTATCCCAGAAGGATGAAAAAAGTGGTTGGAGGAGAACAACATTGTCCTGTTAAAAGCAGATAAGAACAGGTCTATAGTTTTGATGAAATGAGCTTCTTATAGAAGAACATTACTAAATTACATAAATGAAACAGAATGTGAAAAGATTCAAGAAGATTATATAGATTGTATGCAAGCTAGAGTAAAGAAATTTGCAAGTAAAACAGTAGTTGATTCACCTGATATATTTCACTTATTTGCTTTTGCGAAGACACGAACCAGGACAGGGTCTGCAAACTGGAAACAGTGCTACGCAACCTTCTCAGCAAGCACCTAGAGGGCTACCCATTTATAATGTCAAATGCAATACAAATGATAGAGGTTTTAAGGCAATACTCTATTACCAACAATGCTTGGATTACCATCTTGGACTTCAAATCATTATATCTGTCCATTAGATTGGAGCCTTGTTTCTGTAGTCTCCATGATTGGCTCATACAGAAGGTTACGAAATCAGCATACCATCAACAAATCCTCAAATTATTGCACTTGATGTGTTATACCTCTTATATCTGACAGGAAAACATCTACCTACAGAAAAGAGGGGTCCCCATGGGTAGTCCTTTATCTGGGGACGTACCTGTAATGATGATTTGACTCTTGGAGACCAAAGTCCTACCTAAATTCCTCCAGCACATCTGCAATTAAAAGAGATATATTGATGATATTTGTATGGTTTGGAATAGTAACCCTAACATAGATGAATTCCTCCAGTCCATGAACAACAATCCATAAGGCTTGCTTTTACAATTATACCAAATGAACAACACCAGTGCCCACTTTTTAAATATTTCAATTTATTTTAATGGTAACGGCTTTGATATGAATGTATACCATAAGCCAAATTTTGTTCCGTTACATATACCAGCAGATTCTAATGAAATGTTTGGATATAAAATCGCTGCCTTTAAAGCCCTCATAAGAAGGGCATTGAAGGCAGCATACACACATTGTAATATAACAGAAGGTACAAAGGCAAATCTAGAACACATTGCAGACATAGCTACAACACATACAGTAGCTACCCCAGGAGCTTAATTTACAGATTGGCCTGCACACAAGACAAAAACAATGGAACCAGAATGTCCAAATAGCACTGTTCACATGCACAATACATAAAACCTGACTCATCTGATGTCATGTTAAAATGCCCAGCCTAATGTCCCACTTTTTACATTTCAGAATCTGGTCACTTTATATATTATGATATATAAAGTGACAATTATAATTGACAGATATATTATAATTGACAGAATTTTTACCTGCAAAGATGTTTGACGAGGAGTTCTAACATTTTAAAGTTCCTTCTTGGTAACTGATAAACCAGTGCATGGATATCTGCAATCTTTTGTAATTTATTATCTTGTTCTAGTAAAGATTGAAAAAAGAATTAAAACTATTTTTAGCTTTTTTAAAATGTAATTTAAAAATTTATTTTATATAATTATAAATTTTATTTGTTAAGTAAAAAAATTAATTTATGTAAATTCACATACTTGCTGCAGTTATAAAGGCACTGTGTAATTTGAATGTTAACAGAGGTTCAGCAAGATTCCTGAATTTAATAACAAAATTATACTGTATAGTAAATTTGATATTATGTAAATAATATCTATATTAAAATAATGAAACATAAATTATATGAAATAGTTAAATTAATATGCCTCAATGTCCTTAATTAATTATAATCTTATTTTTATGCTCTTTAAAAGCATAACAATAAGAAAAATCTTATTCTTATGCTTAAAACTGCTTAAGAAAAACTGTTATCGGTGACACCTGCAGACTATAAAAAAAAGGGGGCACAAGCTATAAAATACAGGTATTCCTTGATTAATGCAATTAATTAATCTCTCGATGCTACAGTATATATCAAAATTGCATTACTCAATTACAGTGGTAACTTAGTACTCGACCAAATGAACAATCCGAACTCTCTAGAATAAATATTTGGACTGCAATTTGAAAAAATTGTAGACCTATAAATTCCCATTGTCGTCCTCTGTCTGTTGTCCTTCCTTAATCTCGAGAACAGAGTCAGATAGATTAAAACCAAGTACAGATATGGAAAGCATAGGGGTAGGAAGCTCCAATTAACTACAGTAGAGCATCGATTATTCGACCCCCGATTAACCGTCACATCAGTTAACCAACCGTTCTAGTCGACAAATTTCAAATGTCCACTAGTGATGTGGCACTACAATATTTGGCTACGTCTTGGCTACTTTAATATTATTTGTTAAATTTTTGCGTGTTTTAGCTGGCAACAGGCTCGACCATTGAAGGGAGGCCAGTATTTAAAACTTTATGTACAGAATGTGCCATTTTTAATTAGTTACTCAANAAAGAATATATATATACATATATGATAAGATCCAAAAGCTAGTATTATAATAAGATAATACTATTATGTAAAAGGCTAGCTGTATAAAAGTCAAAAGTATCCAATTATAATTGACTTTTATATCGCTGGGCTTTTGCATATAATATATGAACTCTCACAAATACCCACGATCTATACACAAACTCATACATAGATTATATCTAATTTTTAACAAAAGGTAAAACTTTCTATCATAAAAATAACTCAAACTCTAAGAATATAAAGTTTGAAAATTTAAAACTATCACTAACTATCTTATTTAAAGTTTTAAAACTGTACTGATTTTTCAGTAACCACTTATGGTAATGGCTTATCATGGAGAGAGATATTTTAAATGTAATATATATATATATATATATTTTTTTTTTTTTATTTAAATTTACATTATATAGTTTACCATTTAGTATTTTCAAAATATATCCAAACCCCAATAATTATTTACACAGGAATATATAATTAATCTATGGCAGGTATTCGACATAGTTTTCCGGAACAAGACCAATATGTCCATTGAGGTAGCCTTCAAGCCAACCTGGCTCTTTTGATGGTCTCACTAAATAAAATAATATGCATTTCATATTAAAAAAACTGTCATATAATAGAGAAAGAGAAATTAGACTCAGATTCTCACCATGATAGATTACTTGATTTGGTTCGAAACATAATTCAGATTCATTTTCTCCTATACAAGAATATAATGTTCTAACTCTCCTGTAAAGATGTAAAATTAATATTTATATTTAGAGATGGATTTTCAAGTATTTTTCAATATTGTAATTAATACGAATTGTATACAAACCTCCCCGTGCTGATAGATGGTGGAGGTAAATCGGTTTGACTTCTGTATAAACAGAGTAATTAATTTTAGACTAAAAAATAGTTAGAATTTTCTTAAGTATGTTTTTACTCAAAGATTTTCTGCAATTAAATAAATACTTCTTTTAACTATTTATAAAATTTTTAGTTTCAAGACCGACTTTATTTAAAAAATATTATCAGATATGAACTTACATTGTTTTTATACGTGTAAATTAAATTCATTTCTCTAATTCTGTGTAAGTTTTCACACATCTATCCTTATACTAGTAAGTGGTATGATGACACTGTTATTTCAGTCAGGTATTTTGTTAAAAACAAGAGAAAATAGTGTGTGAACATCAAATTTTGCTGTAAGTTAGGTAAAAGTATCACCAGGATTCGTTTGTCCATTGTAGCAAGTGTATAATATTAAATTAAGCATTATCATAGGCATTTTTACAATGAAAGAGAGACATTAATGGTAATACTAAGTCAGATTGCCTTCTTGCTTCACACACAATGAATAACAATGATTGGCTCTACAGTCTTCTGCAAATCAGACATTGTGATAGTAATTGTAACAAGTAAAAATGTAATGTTTGTTTGTTCCTACCAATTCCTTTGAAATTTTCACACAATTCGAATATGCACGTGTTTTTATATACCTGTAATATACACGTCGAAATTCCCCCCACTGGGGGAGATGAACAGGGATTAAGGCTTACCGTAAAGAACTCTGCTTCTATTTCTACTATTTTAGATGCGGTTTTTTGCATTTTTGTTTGCGTTTTAATAGGGTATGTCAACAGAATATACACTAAAAAGGTATTTTTCAATATTCCCCCCGTGGGGGAGAGGGACAGGATTAAGGCTTACCTTGAAGAACTTGGCTTCTATTATACTATTTTCGATGCGGGTTTTTGTGTTTTTGATTGCATTTTAATAGGGTATGCCAAGAGAATGTACACTAAGAAGAAACTTTTCAAAAAATTTCCCCCCACACGGGGGAAGTGTTATACATTAAGATACATTTTGACAACATCAAACGATTGCCTAATTATCGGGCCATATTATAGCCCGATAATTAGGCGATCGTTTGATGTTGTTATTATCTACTCGGGCTGTGAGTTGATGTTTATTTATATAGATACATTTTGAGCCACAACAACGCGTGGCGAGGTCTGTTAGTCTTTAATAAAGTTCCTCGCTGGCATTACACCAAAAATCAAGTAGGCTTAACAGATTTGGACAGTGATTTTGGTCTTCTGCTTGGCTGGATCAGTTTTACTGGAGGGGTTAGAGACTTGTTTGTAATTAGCAAAATTAGTCAGGTGTTCTGGCCCTGAAATTGAGCTAATGGCCCAACTCTAGATTGGCTGGCTGTCGTGTCCACAGAATCTGTAAAAGCAAAAAATCATAAGGAAAAGACTCTCCTGCTGGGATATGGAGACTCCATTCATCTACTTAGTCACTGAGGTTGGCATGTTCTTGTGTTTATACTTTGTAAATATTGTGTAAATAAAAGATGGGAGTTGTAGTGTCCTTTCTGACAGATTGTTATACACACACCTAACAAGGAGAAGAGGAGCTTGGGATCAACTCTAAAATTCACTCCATCTTTAGATAGAATAATAAATTTATAAAAACTTGTGTAGTAACAGAAATGAGCTTGGCTTACTCCTATAAAAGCAATATAAGTTGATATCTAAAAGTGTTTAATAAGATCAGCCATATAACCTATGTTTGTAAACTTTAATTCTTTATTATATTCTGGCTCTGATAAATTAATTGACATATACCAAAAAGATTACAATATTAACTTAACTTACTGAATTGTTCTTTTTGTTCTATCAATATCTAAGCAATTTCTGTAACCTGAAATTATATTTAATTAAAATATGTTAATTAAATACTTATTATAAATTAATGATTCCATTTGTTGATAATTAAATAATTCTATAACTATTTATATCATAATATTGATGGTGACTTTAGCTATAATCATGCTATAATAATTTACAAATATATCCATTTAATTTATTTGTCTTGTCAATTATTCTTAGATGAGCAAAACAGTTTAATTTCAGATTGAATAATATTGTGTTTTCTTAAGTATAACCTGCTATGGTATATACATCACACAAAACTGCTAGAATATAAATAAAACCTTTGCTCTGAAGTTTAATTGATATTGCAAACTCATGTCTATAATGATGACTACTCCATAGGCAAAAGTTTTCAATTTTAATTTAATATAATCCACCCCATTGCATAACTTGCACAGCAGGGCATAGCAAGATCAGTTACAGTAGGATGGCTCTAGAAAATTGTGGGATGCTAAAAGTTTATTATTTATACAGAGTGTTTTTTTTAGAGGTATACAAATTTAAAATGAAATAAAACACGTAAAAATAATGTTAATGGCCATGGTGTTGGCTTTATTTAAAAGATAATTTTATGCCATTAGTGTTTAAACATGATTTCGGGCATATGGGCGCCATGGCTGGCTTGAATGAAGCACAATCGAGAAGAACAATTTTCAACCACTTTATTGAGCAACTGCGGCCATATATCAGGAATAACGTGGCAAATGTTGAGTAACTTACATCCATTAAAAGTCACTGGTGTGCTTTATGGACAGGTGATGATGCCGGCCAAAATGTTACCATCAATGGCGAGCGCTTTTTGAGCCATGATTGCTGACTTCTTTATTCCTCAGTTGAATGGTATTGATGTGGCAGAGCCTTGGTTTCAACAAGATGGCACAACATGCCACACAGTGCGCGACACCATCAATTTATTGCAGGAAACATCCGATGAGCGCATAATTTCGCATAATGGACCAGTGAACTGGCCTCCACGATCGTGTGATCTCACACCTATGGATTACTTTTTTTGAGGATATGTGAAGTCACTAGTCTGTGCTGATAAACCACAGATGTTGGACCACTTGGAAGTCAACATTCGCCACGTTATTGCCGATATATGGCCCCAGTTGCTCAATAAAGTGGACAAAAATTGTTCTTCCCGACTGCACTTCATTCATGCCAGCCATGGCGCCCATATGCCCGAAATCATGTTTAAACACTAATGGCATAAAATAATCTTTTAAATAAAGCCAACACCATGGCCATTAGCATTATTTTTACGTGTTTTATTTCATTTTAAATTTGTATACCTCTAAAAAAAGGCACCCTATATTTTTCTAGATAAATATACAAATAGAATATCACCATCTGGACAAGAGACAGGAATGGCTCAAAATTTTCTAGGACTGGTTGAGCCATCCCTGTTCCTGCTCTAGCTACAGGCCTGCCTACATGCTTTTTCAAATTGTCTTTTCAAAACACACATACCCTGCAAGTAGTATGCACAAAAATATAGTAATTCTAAATGTAAATTAAGCTTCTTATTCTTTCTATTTGAAATAATTATAGTGCCAAATTGCTGCATTACAAACTTATTAGTCAAATTTATATAATGTTGGCTTTGTAAAGTAATTAATATTATATTGTACAGTAGACTCAATTAACTGGAAAGTGGATTAATCCTGAGATTCCAAAAATGCCTAAGGACAAGTCATTAAGTAATCACAAATTGCTTTATAATTCATCTACTTTGCAGGCAATTGGCCAGGAGGAGGAGGAGGAGGAGGAGAATGATACTTGTAATAAACTTCATCAGTGTGTAACTACATGAGATAGTTGAATAGAATATAAATATTCAAAATAATACCTGAGAAATGGCCATATTTTGTAGGATGAAAATCATCTGGACCCTTTCTGTTTTCATGCCTGTAATCTGCACTTCTAATACTGTCTCCAACTGTTGATAAACAATCAGACTCATAATTAATATTAGTTATTTGCTTTCCTCTAGGGCTTGTTTTAGGTGTGGCATAAGGTGAGTGATGAGAAACAGATGGCACTACATTTGTGCTGGATGGAGATAATCGAGAACTGTTTGAATCAGTGCTATTATTATAATGCAAATTATCTGAAAAAATTTTATATATATATTTTTTATATATTTCAGTTTATAAAATAATTTGAGATATAATCTTAACATACCTTGAAATGTAGGGTTATAAACACTTAAAGGTTTCTTTTTAACTGATGCAGGATATCTATGTGAATGCAAACTACCATATTGACCGTCACCAGTCTCCTTTTGATAATCTTTATATGCATATGATCTGGGTTGGTCAGGATGGAACAAGCTTTGTGGATGGACGTTTCCTATATAGTGTTTTTGTGAAATGGCATTTGAATTACTACTTTCTTCCATCAAGGTTCCGGACATGGATGTACGTAAATTGTGATGAGAAATCATCATTTTATTTCCAATACTGTTTGATATCCTTTCTGCATCTTCATAACAATAAGGTTCTTTTTCAATTCTTTCTACTTGTGCTGTTAATTCTCCCGAAAAGATTGCAGAATGACAATGGTTTACTGAAGATGATGCATAAGAAGGAAGTGGTCTTTTATTATCTTGTTCTAATGGAACTGTTCCAAATATCTGAAAACAAAAAAATCTACCATTTATTAAAGAATATATTTTTCTAAATTTACATTAATTTGAAATGTTAAATTGCTAATATAATTTAAGTGAAACAATAAAAGAAATGACCTTATCACAATATTCAATGAGGAACTCAACAACAATATTTCCAAATTTTATATCAAGCATGGCTGCAACATTTTGTTCTGGTTGTCTTAGTAATGTAGGACCAAAGCAAACTCCAAGATTTGATATCGTCATTAAATTTTTATCAGAATGTTTTGCTACTCTATAAAAGAAATTATATATAAGAAATTTGAAAGTAATTGAATATAAATTTGTTAAATTTATTTATAAAATCATATAATTCGTAAAAATGTTCAAAGATAGTTGAATTATAAATGTATTCTTTCACAAAATATCATGCCCACCAGTGACCGAGTGGATAAAACCACCGAACACTGGTAATTGGTTGTTGGTTTGGGCCTCTTTAACAGGCTGTCCACATGGAGTTTTCTGTGTTTTCTTCATCTAAATAGTGGCCAGTTTCCCATAAAGGACCTCCTGGGAGACATTTCCCTATGCAGATTGCCCTTGTGTCATGTTGCCATAATTGAATAAAACCAAACCTTTCACAATATCAAGATTACTTTTATTGTCTATTAAGTTTGACCAAAATCTTTTTTATAATTTAAATAGTTATATTCCTCATTTACTAGAGAAGAAACTATTAGCATGTTGAATTTATGACATAAATGTACCTGTACATAAACTTTATGTACAGAATGTGCCATTTTTAATTAGTTACTCAAAATATCTCAAAAAATACTGTATTTTTTGTGTGGAGACTATAAGACGCATCTTAATTTTTAAGCAATTTTTTAAAAAAATAACATTTTTACCATTATTTTTGTTAGCTACTAACAAAAATATTGTACTGTTAACGATAACACAAATCACTTTCAATTCAAGTTCACTGGCACCATAGACTGCAATGACGCGTCATAGGCTAGACAGTGTTCTGGGTTTGTGATGGCAGGGCGGGAGGGAGACGGTGTTAGCAAGCTTGTGAATTCCCGCAACTCATGTTTGTCGCATCGGTGCACTGCTGCTACCAGTTGAATTCAATGTTGCCAGATAGAGATAGGTTTTCCGTGGCATCAAATATATGGCCATTTTTAAGACTGGCGGGAATTTTAAATCAAACACTGGACATTTTTATATTAATTTCGAGTATAAGATGCACCTGAATTTTGGAGGCAATTTTTCAAAGAAAAAAAGTGCGTCTTATAGTCTGTAAAATACAGTATGCATCCTTAAATGTGTCAATCTTCTAGAAACCAGGCAGGTAATTAAAATATCAAACACACTAGCCTTATGTTTCTCCCAGAAGGATGAAAAAAGTGGTTGGAGGAGAACAACATTGTCCTGTTAAAAGCAGATAAGAACAGGTCTATAGTTTTGATGAAATGAGCTTCTTATAGAAGAACATTACTAAATTACATAAATGAAACAGAATGTGAAAAGATTCAAGAAGATTATATAGATTGTATGCAAGCTAGAGTAAAGAAATTTGCAAGTAAAACAGTAGTTGATTCACCTGATATATTTCACTTATTTGCTTTTGCGAAGACACGAACCAGGACAGGGTCTGCAAACTGGAAACAGTGCTACGCAACCTTCTCAGCAAGCACCTAGAGGGCTACCCATTTATAATGTCAAATGCAATACAAATGATAGAGGTTTTAAGGCAATACTCTATTACCAACAATGCTTGGATTACCATCTTGGACTTCAAATCATTATATCTGTCCATTAGATTGGAGCCTTGTTTCTGTAGTCTCCATGATTGGCTCATACAGAAGGTTACGAAATCAGCATACCATCAACAAATCCTCAAATTATTGCACTTGATGTGTTATACCTCTTATATCTGACAGGAAAACATCTACCTACAGAAAAGAGGGGTCCCCATGGGTAGTCCTTTATCTGGGGACGTACCTGTAATGATGATTTGACTCTTGGAGACCAAAGTCCTACCTAAATTCCTCCAGCACATCTGCAATTAAAAGAGATATATTGATGATATTTGTATGGTTTGGAATAGTAACCCTAACATAGATGAATTCCTCCAGTCCATGAACAACAATCCATAAGGCTTGCTTTTACAATTATACCAAATGAACAACACCAGTGCCCACTTTTTAAATATTTCAATTTATTTTAATGGTAACGGCTTTGATATGAATGTATACCATAAGCCAAATTTTGTTCCGTTACATATACCAGCAGATTCTAATGACATGTTTGGATATAAAATCGCTGCCTTTAAAGCCCTCATAAGAAGGGCATTGAAGGCAGCATACACACATTGTAATATAACAGAAGGTACAAAGGCAAATCTAGAACACATTGCAGACATAGCTACAACACATACAGTAGCTACCCCAGGAGCTTAATTTACAGATTGGCCTGCACACAAGACAAAAACAATGGAACCAGAATGTCCAAATAGCACTGTTCACATGCACAATACATAAAACCTGACTCATCTGATGTCATGTTAAAATGCCCAGCCTAATGTCCCACTTTTTACATTTCAGAATCTGGTCACTTTATATATTATGATATATAAAGTGACAATTATAATTGACAGATATATTATAATTGACAGAATTTTTACCTGCAAAGATGTTTGACGAGGAGTTCTAACATTTTAAAGTTCCTTCTTGGTAACTGATAAACCAGTGCATGGATATCTGCAATCTTTTGTAATTTATTATCTTGTTCTAGTAAAGATTGAAAAAAGAATTAAAACTATTTTTAGCTTTTTTAAAATGTAATTTAAAAATTTATTTTATATAATTATAAATTTTATTTGTTAAGTAAAAAAATTAATTTATGTAAATTCACATACTTGCTGCAGTTATAAAGGCACTGTGTAATTTGAATGTTAACAGAGGTTCAGCAAGATTCCTGAATTTAATAACAAAATTATACTGTATAGTAAATTTGATATTATGTAAATAATATCTATATTAAAATAATGAAACATAAATTATATGAAATAGTTAAATTAATATGCCTCAATGTCCTTAATTAATTATAATCTTATTTTTATGCTCTTTAAAAGCATAACAATAAGAAAAATCTTATTCTTATGCTTAAAACTGCTTAAGAAAAACTGTTATCGGTGACACCTGCAGACTATAAAAAAAAGGGGGCACAAGCTATAAAATACAGGTATTCCTTGATTAATGCAATTAATTAATCTCTCGATGCTACAGTATATATCAAAATTGCATTACTCAATTACAGTGGTAACTTAGTACTCGACCAAATGAACAATCCGAACTCTCTAGAATAAATATTTGGACTGCAATTTGAAAAAATTGTAGACCTATAAATTCCCATTGTCGTCCTCTGTCTGTTGTCCTTCCTTAATCTCGAGAACAGAGTCAGATAGATTAAAACCAAGTACAGATATGGAAAGCATAGGGGTAGGAAGCTCCAATTAACTACAGTAGAGCATCGATTATTCGACCCCCGATTAACCGTCACATCAGTTAACCAACCGTTCTAGTCGACAAATTTCAAATGTCCACTAGTGATGTGGCACTACAATATTTGGCTACGTCTTGGCTACTTTAATATTATTTGTTAAATTTTTGCGTGTTTTAGCTGGCAACAGGCTCGACCATTGAAGGGAGGCCAGTATTTAAACGAGACATAATTTTCTAATTATGAATGGTTGTTTGTTTTGTGAGCAATAAAATAATTTAAAAATAATTTTTAACAATACAATAGCAACGATTATTATTAAAAAAAAATTTGTTAGGCTTAACATCGATGAAAATTCAACGCAAAGTTGGTTAATAGCGATATACTAATATACTAATTACATGGGATATACTAATATACTATACTAACAATGTATTTTTTTCATTCTTTTCGGTTATCCGACCAACCTGAGTTCCTAATTGAGTCGGATAATCGATGCTCTACTGTATATATGAACTTCCAGCCTAGACCAGAAGTCACATTATTTCAATTTAAAAATTTTCCCCTGAAAGAAATTAGGTGACCAGCATGACTCTATTGTTAACAGGAAAAGTATGATGTACAGGGACAAGACACTACTAATTTGAGGTGGAGAGCATATATTTTAAATGAAATAAAATAAAAAATTGTAGCCCAGCATTGTGACCATGTTGCAATAAATAATTGCTTATTTTATTTTAATTTTATCATCGGTAAAAATGTTTTCTGTGATAAAAGTGAGTAACTACTTTAAAAATAAAAGTGAAACCTTAGAGTGCCCTTGGGATTAAGAAAAGGGCAACGTGACGACAAAGGGGGCATGTGCCTCAATGTATGGGTGCTACTGACTGTTATTAAAGTGAATGCCAATAAAGCAGATATTTGTTATGTTAGCAGAAAACAGTATAAAATTTGTGTTTAGACTTCTAAAGAGTATGAAATACACTAAGAATTTAAGAGGCACCTTAAATTTAAAACAAACATACTTTATCACGTATGAGGAGCATTCATAAAGTTCCCAGAAAGTGGTTATTATTCATAATCAGATACCTATATTTATAATTAATTGAGCAAGCATAAAAAGGTTGAGACTTGTTTTATCGGGTATTTGTGTAATGATGAAATTTTTTAAAAGTTTTAAAAAATGCATTTAGTGCTATAATTATCAATGTAATCTCAATTTTATAAGAATTTAATGCATAAATTTTAATTATTTAATCAAAAAGTGAATGTCTATAAATAATACCAACCTGAAATAATTTTTTAGAGCACTAGTGATTGTTTTAATTTCCCATTCATTTGTATCTTTTAAGTTGATTTTTTCTATTTTCTGTTTATCTACATTGAATATAAATAAATATTTAAAATAACTAGAAATAAAATTAAATTTGCAATAAATATAAACTGTAATCTGAAATTTAGTCTATAATTTGTACATTTGATACATGCATTCAGACATTTAGAGTGGATTTGCACACTCAAGACATAGCTCCAAACCTTCTTTGTAGAACCTTCTAAACAATTCTCCAGTACCTTGATAATGACTAACGCTTGTGCCCCACTTTATATCAATGACATTACACAGTGAATTTAACCTGGAGACACATTAGATTAATGGAACATTTTAAAAAAACGCAACGTTTACGTTTGACGTGAAGAAGATCCAGCTGAAGGATCGAAAGCGTTAGTCGTTATCAAGATAATAGGTACTGGAGAGTTGTTTAGAAGGTTCTACAAAGAAGGTTTGGAGCTACACTCAAGATAACTCGAGTATATAAAGGCATAAACAATAATATATAATTGTGTATATTTTTAACAGCATGTATTGTCAATGAATCAAACAGTAGATTTTAAATATAAAATATTATCTGCATATGTTTTTATTTATGTTAATGTTTCTTTATAAGAAAGTAAATTTTGAACAAAACGATATAATTTTTCTTACCAAGTGCTATTTGAGTGAGCTTATTTACTTTTGAATTGACGCCAACGAGACGATAAAGACCTTCATCTTCCAAACCTTGAGATTCGATCACTTCTATACACTTCTTAACAAAACTGAATCCTATGTCATCTATTTCATCTAATAGAAAATAAATTAAGCTGTTTAATATAATTATTACTTTATGATTAGAATACATTTTGTTAAAAGAGAATTTACTTATTTACATTTTTCTTGATATGTTCCTTTACTTGAATGATTGGCAAGCTGAAATATATGCTTAATTTTAATAAAATAACTTAATTTACATGACTAGAATTTAATTGATAAATTTTTAAAAATATCAAAATTTATCTCCCTGAATCTATTATTTAACCTTCTTGTTATGTTTGTTGTCCAGTAGCTACATCTAAAGTGAGTGCTCAGGTACTGTTCCCATGATGTATCATCAATGATCGCCACCTGGCGGACTCATTAATAATATTTTACAGTTCAAATACAATACATATTACATCTCAAATAGAATACATGTTACTCTCCCTCTTTTACACAAAGTCTTTGAAACATGATGGCCTACAAACCACCCGATCTGATCGAGTCACCAAGTTTGCAGCTTCACTGCTGTTCGTCTCCTGATTTTCCAAATGCTCATTCTCTGTGTTGCTTTCCTCTATGCTCATTACTAAATGCTATCATACTGCTTCAAATTGTAGTATTCAAATCATTTCCAGGAAGCCCCCCATTGACCTGATTATCCAGCTCAATGGGAAGCTACAAATCATCAAATAAGGAGAAGAAATTAATTCCAGTGCCAGTCTGATCAACTGCTAAAATTATGAGTCTTCTCCATATCCATTCTCCAATACCCTTCTCTGTGAAAATGATCTCAACAATCTCGATAACTCTACTTCACAAATCTCCACTGTGGAAATCTTCACTGACAGGTCCAAAATCCATGACTCTATCGCCTGCAGTTTTGTTGTCTACATCAATCAGGTTGAAGTATACTTCCAGCAATATCGTCTCAGTCACTTATGTATTGTTTTCCAGGCTGAGCTCCTTGCCATTAAAATGGCCCTCCTCCAGTCTACAAACAACTATTTCTCCAGTTACATCCAAATCATCACTGACTGTTCATCTGCTTACTCCTTAATCAAGGGCAATAATCTACACCCACTTGCCACTGAGATCAGAAACATCATCAACTGCATTAGTAATACCATCTCCATTACCTGGGCATGTGCCCATCAGGGCACTCCTGGTAATGAGTGTGCTGACCAGCTTGCCAAAGCAGCCACCACGGACAATATCATCCCTGTCATCTATGAAAAGATAAGCAAGCACACCTTATGCCAGCTCCTCTGGAGGGACATCCTCTCTACCTGGCAAAACATGTAGAACAGTAACAACACCTGCATTACCTATAACTATATTCCAAATGTTAGTGAGTTTATGAAGCTTGACTGGTTTGTGCCGAGCTACCGTACAACTCAGTTTCTTACTGGACATAGAAAGTTCAGTGCATATCTCTCCCGCTTCACCAATCATCCTTCACGTCTTTCTCCTTTCTGTCAAGTTGAGGACAGTGGGACTCATTACATTTTTGACTGTCCCATTCTTGAAGCAGAGCGACTGGAGATTAGAATTATATTACAGAACCTTGGCATCCCTTGGCCATGTCATCACTCCGACCTACTTATTAACAAGGAAATCTATTTTGCCTTCTCCAGACTGGCAAAGAAATACTGCCAACTGCAACAGCTTAATCTTGTAACATGTAATTCCCAGCCATACTGCTGTCTACTGTATATACTCCGGTTTTATGTTACTTACATATGTTTTCTTTTATGTTTTGTCTTTGTAACTTTTATTGTTTTGTCATGTATTGTATCTGTATTGTTTTGTTCTGTTATGTATAGCATTTGTATTGTTTTGTTTTTTCTGTATTTTGTAGTGCTAAGGTTTGTTTTGTGTATTATTATTATATTTTATATCACTCTATTGTATATTCACTGCTTTGTCACATATCTTTGGTTTCTCCTTGTATTCTATCTTGGTCATGCTTAATGCAACACCAAGTATGTACTTTGTACTTTAATAAATAATACTGACTGACTGACTACTGACTGACTGTCGCTTTCCTCTCTACTACTGGAGCTATTTATGTTTTCCTCTGGTTCACTGGCTTGTTCATCTTCTTTTGGTGGTCTAATAATTCATTTGAATAATTCTGTATATTCCTAAATCTATTCACATTGAACTTCCTTAAAAATCTTTGATTATGAATGAAGTATTTATCATCTTTGTCTATACGCACAATATAAGACCTTGGTCGATATCTGTCTATCTCTATTATTTCACCAGGCTCCCAGTTTTTTTTTTTTTATCGATTTGTATCATCATTCGGTCATGTGGATTTAGGTCTCTAGCATTCCTCTCGAAATAGTATTTCTGTACTTGTTGTCTTTGCAAATGGCTTTTTCTAAATTTGTCTACAACTATTCTAGGTTTCATTCTAGGAGATTATTCCTCATGGGCACTTGCCCTCTCACAACCTATGACCATAAAGAAGTTGTGTTGCGGATGAAATACCTCAACCTAAGGGTGTACTTCTGTATTCCAACAAGGTCAGATAAATGTCCTTTGAATCATAGACTGCTTTCTTTAGTAATTTTTTGATAGTCTGCACATGTCATTCAATGAAACCATTAGACTGAGGGCTTCATGGAGGGCTTGTCTTATGTGTTATTTCCTAGTCTTCTAAAAATTGTTGAAAGTGTTTGTTTACAAACTGGGGATCATTACCTGAGTATACAATTTCTGGCTTGCCATGTCTGGAAAATATCGATGTTGGGAATGAGTGGTGTTCTGATGCATACAGTAAACTTCTGGGAATCATGAAAATGTGTCTTCTACTAGTAGATAGTATTTACCAAATTAATGACAGATATCAGTGGTGACAATTTCCCATGGTCTTGTGGAAAATTCTCTGTTAATAAGCATTTCTTTCAGATTTGAATTTTGATACTTTAGACATTCTGGACAGTTCCTTACAACATCAATTATTTCTTTTTCCATGAAAGGCCAAAAAAAATGTTCTTTTGCTCTCCATAATGTTTTATTGATTCCCATGTGATTATAATGTAGTCCATCAATTGTCTCTGCTCTCATGCTCTTGGGAATAACTAATTGTTCACCTTTACATACTATGCTTCTCACTTCACTCAGGTCTTTACGAAACTTCCAATATGGTTTGACTAGTGAATCTATCGTGTTTTTCTATTCTGGCCGACCTCCCTTTATTATGTTAATCAGTGACTGTAACTCTATCTCTTTTTGTTTCATGATGAAGCTTTACAAATTTCTTTGGAGTAATGCTACAGTAATTGATAAGATTAACTTGAGCTTCAATGTCAGATTCTATCACATCAAAATTCTTGTCTGCATAGTTAGATCGAGAAAAGGCATCGGCCAACACAAGTTGTGATACTGATCCAATGGCGTAGCAAACATAACTGGCGCCCAGAAACACATAACCTCTCCCTCCAGAAACACATATACAGTAGTTTGTCTTGGAGACCATTTGGGCTTCCCTCTGCGAGTGGCACCCGGTGCATGATACACCCCCTTGCACCCCCCTCACTATGCCACTGTCCTGGTCAGTATTTACCCTAAAATTCTAATTTTGTAAGGTAATCCTTAATCTCTGAAGGCATAGTGGGCATTTATTTAGTGACTTTTGAAAAATTGTTTCTAATGGTTTATGGTCACTCTCAATTGCAATTTCACGACCATACAGATACTGGTGAAAATGCTGACAGCCAAACACTATTGACAGTGCCTCTTTCTCAATTTGTGCATAATTTTTCTGGGTCTCCGTGAGAGTCTTTGATGCATAAGCTACTGGAGCACCTTTTTACCATCTTTGTCTACGCACACAATATAAGACCTCCCAATATACAGCTCCCATTCCATCTTTTGAACTATCCACTGACAGTACTAGTGGTTTATCTTTATCATAAAATTGTAAGATTGGAGTGCTGCTCAAGATGTTCTTTAGTTTCAAAAATTCCTTATCTTGCCACAAACAATCCTGTTTCAGTAAAGTCTTTAATTTTGCAGTATGACTAGTTAAATTTGGTATAAACTTTGCCACATAAGTTATCATGCCCACGAATTGACTAAGTTCTTTTAAACCAGTAGGCTACATATTTGACTTCCTTTAGTTTAAATTTGCACTTATCCTTATTGAACCTAACCCTTTTTCCTTCAGCTGTCTTCAGAACCAAATTCTAAGATTCTGTCATGTTCTGTGTCTTTTGCATGAATGATAAGATCATCAATGTAAATCTTCAATACGAGCAAAAATTTCTGTGAATGTTTTGTGAAAGATCTCAGGAGCATTTGTCAATTCAAAGGGAAGTCGCAGAAACCTACATCTCCCAAAAGGAATANGTTGAAATAACGTAGTAATATTTGGTTATGTCGGCGGAAACGTTAGCGATGGCGAACTGAGCTTCGAGTTGGGCAAACCAGAGAGTGGGATTGTTTTTCCAAAATGGAGGTGGCTTGACTGCCACTCGAGAGATTTGCGGAACGCCGGCTGACTCCATTATATCGGTTGACGAAATTTTCCAAAATAAAGATATAAAATTGTTACTGACCTTCTTAAATTACAGGAAATAATTAAGTTTCGTTTTTCTGATCTAGTGGCTGTACGATGGAGATAGATTGTCCTTGCGGGGCACGTGTCTTCTTTGTTCGGCTCACCAGTTTTGGTGCCCTAAACTCTATGCTAATCGTCCGATGTTGTAGAGAATACGTCCAGTCGATTTTTTGTATCCCTTTCTTTATTTGACAATATATACATATATATACAGTAATGTACAATATTACGGCCCGACATCGATCGAAGATTTTAAGTCGTTTTGGTAGCGTCCGTATCCAGTGGCTGTTGGTCGGAAGTGAGTGACCAGTTCAAAGTTCACGTTTATTTTTCTTGCGCCCTCTATCGGCAGAATCGGCCCGTAGCCGACGGGCGCCACAATAGCCTTTGTAATCATCCTTTAATTTAAGTTCACAGGGTTTTATTTTGATCCTGCTTATGCCTTCAAATACATTCCTGTATTTAGTAAAATAATCACTTTCCATTTTTATTTCTAATACATTTCAATTTCTCTGCAGTATATTTAGTTTTTCAATACTCTTGAGTCCTAAAATAGGTGCTGCTTGGTCAGTTGTCTTGACTATTATAAAATTCAAAAGTTCCTTGACCTTATCCTTAGTTTGTACTGTTAAATCACAAGATCCTAACACCTTTAATCTAATTCCACCATAATTTGAAATCGTAATATTTGTTTTCTTTAGCAGTCTTCTTAGATTAAGAGTCTCAAAAATATATACGGGGATTATATTAATGTGTGCACTAGTATCTCTCTTAAAACTAACACTTTTATCACAATCTAAAATTCTTAAAGTCTCTGACCAGTCTAGATCAAGGTTCTTACCCCTGCTTTCCAGTGATGCCAGTACATAGTCATTTGTACTCTCTGGCGCCATTTCCAGTACATTTACCACGTTATTTCGACACACTTTCACAAAATGATTGTATTTCTTGCATTTATTATATTGTTTGCCCATTGCTGGACAGTTCAGTTTATTATGTCTATAACCACATCTCCCACAATTCCATTGTCTTCCTTGGAACTTATTTTCCAGTCTTCGATATTTGCGTCAATTGTTCTCTGGCTGATGGTCCTTTGTTTCTGCACTAGACCTATTTTCATGATCACGTGATTCACTGAGACGTTCTCTTGATTTTCCTTTTATCACGTTGACTTCTATATTCTTTGGTTGATTCGACAAGAGTTTAATGCAGCTCTGTCTGTTCAGAGGCTCTGCATACGTCAATTGCCTTTGTTAATGATAGCTCTGTTTCTCATAGTAGATGTTCCTTTATCTTCTGATCACGAATACCACTCACAATTCTATCTCTTAATAGTTGATCCCATAAATTCCCAAACTCACAATTTATTGATAGCTTATGTAAGTCTGCTAAAAATTATGTAAGTCACCTTCAAATAAAGTAGATAACTTTCTTGAATTTCTTCCAATTTGCTCCCAAATCACCTACCAACATCGATTTGGGAGGAGGAAGATTTTGAAACGTAAACGGAACAGACATGTCGAATCCAGTATGGGAGAATCTTTTGTCTTTCTCTAAACGTTTCTCAAGTACGTCATGTTATGTTTATTGTCCAGTAGCTATATCCAAAGTGAGTGCTCAGGTACTGTTCCCATGATGTATCAGCAACGATTGCCACCTGGTGGACCCACTAATGATATTTTACAGTTCAAATACAATACATATTACATCTCAAATAGATACATGTTACACTTCTAATATAATTTAAGTCAATGACTGGCATTATCAGTTATAAATATTTAATGAGTATGATTAAAATTTTAAATAATTTATATTTTGTACAAGAAAAAAATTTATATTTTGCTTTAGGATTGTGTATAAGTATATTTATTTATACATAATCCTTCCAGAAATGTCACAAGAACTAGAAGATCTCGTTCAAATTAAATAAATATCAAAACTTTTGAAAATATATATGATTTTAATATTAATTATTATAAATATTTCGCATACAGTGAAACCTCAATTTAATGGACTAATCGAGACGAGGAGTGTCTGTTAAACTGAAAGTCCATTATATAATAAAGTAGGTTTTCTGAAGACATGTGTTAGAAAATTGACAAATTAGTTAGTTCATCTGTTTTTATCTATGTAGATACATACTTTATTTTAATTACATATATGTATGAGAAGTTTTCTGTATGTATTATTGCTTATACACTCACCGTAGTTCCGAGACTGTAATAAACGAGTATATAATCTAAATCGTAGATCATATACACTTTACGAGTGGTGACACTTGCATTTGAAAACAATATAAATAAATTTAAGCAAAAGACGTTCATTAGAAACTATTTTAACATTATTTAAAATTATAAGTACTATATTTATATGCTAAATATGATATATTAGATAAAAATTTTATGTTTTCTGCATAATGTAAAGAACAGAATAAATAAAATGCTTTTGAATTTAGTAAATATAGCAAATGTCGCAGTAGTTTAAAAAACTTAATCAAATTAAGCAAGCGTTAATTGTAAGTGGACATTAATTATTCAATGAGATATGACACAAATATGTTTATATCAGAATTATTGAATAGTTTATTCTCCAAATTCTTGATTCTACATATTTTTTATATTTAAGACATCGATAATAATAAATTCTATATAAACATATTAATGCAGTGTGGCTAAATTTTCTGTTGCATAAATAAGTTGCTGTTTTTAGAGATTCTTGAAAGATGATATTTCTATGAGGTTCATTGGATATCATTATGAACAATAATGGTTACCAACAAAGAAAGTAAATTAAATGACTGCATGACTTTTAAACATTTCATATTTAAAATAAAAGTTTATGTGAAATTAAACCTGTACATAATAGTCAAAACGCCTTTATCCTAAGCATTTGAGAAAAAAGGAATCAATTTTAAGGTCAAACACGAACTTATTCATAAGAGTGGATGGTGTGGTAATGCTCCAGTTTATGTGAGGTTCCAGACTGAGTCCAAACTTCTTGTTAAATGCACTGAGAAAAAAATATCTTATTTTTAAAGAAAAGAAACAATAACTCCTGAGTGCGACAACACATGTTAGATAATAGATCAATGTCAGTCCAGAGAGTTCAAACTTTGACTCTGATGCTCATATAAAAATGATAGGAGTTAAACTGAATCAGAAAACTGGGAAGTTTAACAAAAAAAAAAAAAAAACATTTCATGTAGTAGTTAAAATTCCAAAATGTCAGAACAGGAACCATAATGATCTAAAATACAAGTGTAGGTTTTGAAGTTTCATCAACATCTCCCAGTCAGAGTTGAGAGACGGTGCTGAGTTGAATACTAAAGATCAACCTTTCTCACGACCTTATCCAATCTTATTCCCATCTGGAAACAAAGGAGGAGACCAATCAGGAAATGATGAAAAGGAATCAAAACCAATCAGAATAAGGAATTCGGGAATGAAATCCTTTAAATACCCATAATTTCAAGGACAAAGCACGGATTTTCCTTCATACAACATTCTGAAGTGACCCGTGTGCGGCTCCTCTCTGTTCTCTGTGCTAACATCCTCCCCATAGTTCCTGACTTGAATCCATCATTGATCATTGTCCTATATCTGCTGAATTTAACCATGACACTGCCCCAGGGCTGCCAAGGAAATGTCAAAGGAAAACCTGCAACAGAAAGCTTTGGACATTTTCTACCTTGCGATCCTTGACTGAGAAGGAGCATCTCCCCTCAATTTTGTAAGCTGCCAGTTTACAAACTTTAATAAACGGGTTATAATAGTAACGATGCCCGAGTCAGCATGTCCACTACTGCCCACATAACGTTGTAAACCCCTGAAACATCTTGACTTGAGTCTAACTGATACCCCTTCCCCAGTCAACAATCTTTACACTATTAAATGTATATCCCATAGCCATTTCTAAGTTCTAATCATGAATTTATTAAAGAATTTTTTAAATTTTTTGAGGAAAAGGTGGGTTACATTTTTCCATTACTAAATTATTTATTTTTTGCTTTCTTTAGTAATTTACTTGTGTGTTTTTATCCTCTTAATGTTCCGTTATAATTGCTCTCTCATCCAATTTACAATATACATTTATTATGTTTTTGCAAAGTTTCCAATAACAAAAAACACTAACCATGAATTAAAGAAATTATTATAAATTACTTCGTATTAATTATTAAAAATTGCAGATTTATAGCTTGAGTATTTAAGGTGATCGTTTGGGTTATGTATCTATATATTATTGGGCTTCAGATTGTTTAATATACTTATAATTAAAGGAAATTGAAGACATTCTGTTTACCTGGGAGTTGAGGTGTCACAGCTGTGACAAAATTTACACTGACTTGTAAATGAATATAAGATGTACGCCTACTCCTTGCAATTTTCTGTTTTGAACAAGCTTCATTTCAAGTTGTTAGTGTTGTGTTTGGATAAATTCGAGTTTCTTTGAAAAATGGCGAATTGTTAATTCTCCATTTTTACAACTGTTATGTATTTCTGTATCCGCAACTGAATTTATTATTTACTAGTTTATTTATAATAAATTAAATACTAATTAGTAAATACCAGTTAACCCAGAACAGCCGTGGGTTAATACTTCCCATTAATATTTTGTAATTCAAATAATGAATTAAACTCCAGTCTCTAAATTCATAGACTTTAAATTGCTAGAAGTACTTGAGAAAATGATATCTGACACAAGTTTCTGAGCTCCAATAAAACAGATTTTTAAATTTGTTCTTTAAAGTTCACTGTTTTTTATTTCTTTGTATGTGTAAAATCTGTATATAGACAATAACATTATAATAGTGTTACCACCCGTCCGGTTTTCACCCGGGAATTTCGTGCACAACCTGTTGACCTTTTTTTTAAGCTTCTATTTGTATGAATCATACACATCTCCAATATCGAATACAGCTAAGTCGTCATCTGTATTTCTTCTTTCTTAATTTAGGTTACATACGTTACTCCTACCCAAGTCTCCCTACTCCCTAACTGTAACTGATTTATAACCGGCATGCACGTTATTCTTCACATTGCAAAATGACATTGCGCATCCGTCAGGAACTTCTGTTCGAACAAACCTGACCTGCCATCCGGGTCAGCAATTTTGTAAAGGTGGCAACACTACATTNACGATTATTATTAAAAAAAAATTTGTTAGGCTTAACATCGATGAAAATTCAACGCAAAGTTGGTTAATAGCGATATACTAATATACTAATTACATGGGATATACTAATATACTATACTAACAATGTATTTTTTTCATTCTTTTCGGTTATCCGACCAACCTGAGTTCCTAATTGAGTCGGATAATCGATGCTCTACTGTATATATGAACTTCCAGCCTAGACCAGAAGTCACATTATTTCAATTTAAAAATTTTCCCCTGAAAGAAATTAGGTGACCAGCATGACTCTATTGTTAACAGGAAAAGTATGATGTACAGGGACAAGACACTACTAATTTGAGGTGGAGAGCATATATTTTAAATGAAATAAAATAAAAAATTGTAGCCCAGCATTGTGACCATGTTGCAATAAATAATTGCTTATTTTATTTTAATTTTATCATCGGTAAAAATGTTTTCTGTGATAAAAGTGAGTAACTACTTTAAAAATAAAAGTGAAACCTTAGAGTGCCCTTGGGATTAAGAAAAGGGCAACGTGACGACAAAGGGGGCATGTGCCTCAATGTATGGGTGCTACTGACTGTTATTAAAGTGAATGCCAATAAAGCAGATATTTGTTATGTTAGCAGAAAACAGTATAAAATTTGTGTTTAGACTTCTAAAGAGTATGAAATACACTAAGAATTTAAGAGGCACCTTAAATTTAAAACAAACATACTTTATCACGTATGAGGAGCATTCATAAAGTTCCCAGAAAGTGGTTATTATTCATAATCAGATACCTATATTTATAATTAATTGAGCAAGCATAAAAAGGTTGAGACTTGTTTTATCGGGTATTTGTGTAATGATGAAATTTTTTAAAAGTTTTAAAAAATGCATTTAGTGCTATAATTATCAATGTAATCTCAATTTTATAAGAATTTAATGCATAAATTTTAATTATTTAATCAAAAAGTGAATGTCTATAAATAATACCAACCTGAAATAATTTTTTAGAGCACTAGTGATTGTTTTAATTTCCCATTCATTTGTATCTTTTAAGTTGATTTTTTCTATTTTCTGTTTATCTACATTGAATATAAATAAATATTTAAAATAACTAGAAATAAAATTAAATTTGCAATAAATATAAACTGTAATCTGAAATTTAGTCTATAATTTGTACATTTGATACATGCATTCAGACATTTAGAGTGGATTTGCACACTCAAGACATAGCTCCAAACCTTCTTTGTAGAACCTTCTAAACAATTCTCCAGTACCTTGATAATGACTAACGCTTGTGCCCCACTTTATATCAATGACATTACACAGTGAATTTAACCTGGAGACACATTAGATTAATGGAACATTTTAAAAAAACGCAACGTTTACGTTTGACGTGAAGAAGATCCAGCTGAAGGATCGAAAGCGTTAGTCGTTATCAAGATAATAGGTACTGGAGAGTTGTTTAGAAGGTTCTACAAAGAAGGTTTGGAGCTACACTCAAGATAACTCGAGTATATAAAGGCATAAACAATAATATATAATTGTGTATATTTTTAACAGCATGTATTGTCAATGAATCAAACAGTAGATTTTAAATATAAAATATTATCTGCATATGTTTTTATTTATGTTAATGTTTCTTTATAAGAAAGTAAATTTTGAACAAAACGATATAATTTTTCTTACCAAGTGCTATTTGAGTGAGCTTATTTACTTTTGAATTGACGCCAACGAGACGATAAAGACCTTCATCTTCCAAACCTTGAGATTCGATCACTTCTATACACTTCTTAACAAAACTGAATCCTATGTCATCTATTTCATCTAATAGAAAATAAATTAAGCTGTTTAATATAATTATTACTTTATGATTAGAATACATTTTGTTAAAAGAGAATTTACTTATTTACATTTTTCTTGATATGTTCCTTTACTTGAATGATTGGCAAGCTGAAATATATGCTTAATTTTAATAAAATAACTTAATTTACATGACTAGAATTTAATTGATAAATTTTTAAAAATATCAAAATTTATCTCCCTGAATCTATTATTTAACCTTCTTGTTATGTTTGTTGTCCAGTAGCTACATCTAAAGTGAGTGCTCAGGTACTGTTCCCATGATGTATCATCAATGATCGCCACCTGGCGGACTCATTAATAATATTTTACAGTTCAAATACAATACATATTACATCTCAAATAGAATACATGTTACTCTCCCTCTTTTACACAAAGTCTTTGAAACATGATGGCCTACAAACCACCCGATCTGATCGAGTCACCAAGTTTGCAGCTTCACTGCTGTTCGTCTCCTGATTTTCCAAATGCTCATTCTCTGTGTTGCTTTCCTCTATGCTCATTACTAAATGCTATCATACTGCTTCAAATTGTAGTATTCAAATCATTTCCAGGAAGCCCCCCATTGACCTGATTATCCAGCTCAATGGGAAGCTACAAATCATCAAATAAGGAGAAGAAATTAATTCCAGTGCCAGTCTGATCAACTGCTAAAATTATGAGTCTTCTCCATATCCATTCTCCAATACCCTTCTCTGTGAAAATGATCTCAACAATCTCGATAACTCTACTTCACAAATCTCCACTGTGGAAATCTTCACTGACAGGTCCAAAATCCATGACTCTATCGCCTGCAGTTTTGTTGTCTACATCAATCAGGTTGAAGTATACTTCCAGCAATATCGTCTCAGTCACTTATGTATTGTTTTCCAGGCTGAGCTCCTTGCCATTAAAATGGCCCTCCTCCAGTCTACAAACAACTATTTCTCCAGTTACATCCAAATCATCACTGACTGTTCATCTGCTTACTCCTTAATCAAGGGCAATAATCTACACCCACTTGCCACTGAGATCAGAAACATCATCAACTGCATTAGTAATACCATCTCCATTACCTGGGCATGTGCCCATCAGGGCACTCCTGGTAATGAGTGTGCTGACCAGCTTGCCAAAGCAGCCACCACGGACAATATCATCCCTGTCATCTATGAAAAGATAAGCAAGCACACCTTATGCCAGCTCCTCTGGAGGGACATCCTCTCTACCTGGCAAAACATGTAGAACAGTAACAACACCTGCATTACCTATAACTATATTCCAAATGTTAGTGAGTTTATGAAGCTTGACTGGTTTGTGCCGAGCTACCGTACAACTCAGTTTCTTACTGGACATAGAAAGTTCAGTGCATATCTCTCCCGCTTCACCAATCATCCTTCACGTCTTTCTCCTTTCTGTCAAGTTGAGGACAGTGGGACTCATTACATTTTTGACTGTCCCATTCTTGAAGCAGAGCGACTGGAGATTAGAATTATATTACAGAACCTTGGCATCCCTTGGCCATGTCATCACTCCGACCTACTTATTAACAAGGAAATCTATTTTGCCTTCTCCAGACTGGCAAAGAAATACTGCCAACTGCAACAGCTTAATCTTGTAACATGTAATTCCCAGCCATACTGCTGTCTACTGTATATACTCCGGTTTTATGTTACTTACATATGTTTTCTTTTATGTTTTGTCTTTGTAACTTTTATTGTTTTGTCATGTATTGTATCTGTATTGTTTTGTTCTGTTATGTATAGCATTTGTATTGTTTTGTTTTTTCTGTATTTTGTAGTGCTAAGGTTTGTTTTGTGTATTATTATTATATTTTATATCACTCTATTGTATATTCACTGCTTTGTCACATATCTTTGGTTTCTCCTTGTATTCTATCTTGGTCATGCTTAATGCAACACCAAGTATGTACTTTGTACTTTAATAAATAATACTGACTGACTGACTACTGACTGACTGTCGCTTTCCTCTCTACTACTGGAGCTATTTATGTTTTCCTCTGGTTCACTGGCTTGTTCATCTTCTTTTGGTGGTCTAATAATTCATTTGAATAATTCTGTATATTCCTAAATCTATTCACATTGAACTTCCTTAAAAATCTTTGATTATGAATGAAGTATTTATCATCTTTGTCTATACGCACAATATAAGACCTTGGTCGATATCTGTCTATCTCTATTATTTCACCAGGCTCCCAGTTTTTTTTTTTTTATCGATTTGTATCATCATTCGGTCATGTGGATTTAGGTCTCTAGCATTCCTCTCGAAATAGTATTTCTGTACTTGTTGTCTTTGCAAATGGCTTTTTCTAAATTTGTCTACAACTATTCTAGGTTTCATTCTAGGAGATTATTCCTCATGGGCACTTGCCCTCTCACAACCTATGACCATAAAGAAGTTGTGTTGCGGATGAAATACCTCAACCTAAGGGTGTACTTCTGTATTCCAACAAGGTCAGATAAATGTCCTTTGAATCATAGACTGCTTTCTTTAGTAATTTTTTGATAGTCTGCACATGTCATTCAATGAAACCATTAGACTGAGGGCTTCATGGAGGGCTTGTCTTATGTGTTATTTCCTAGTCTTCTAAAAATTGTTGAAAGTGTTTGTTTACAAACTGGGGATCATTACCTGAGTATACAATTTCTGGCTTGCCATGTCTGGAAAATATCGATGTTGGGAATGAGTGGTGTTCTGATGCATACAGTAAACTTCTGGGAATCATGAAAATGTGTCTTCTACTAGTAGATAGTATTTACCAAATTAATGACAGATATCAGTGGTGACAATTTCCCATGGTCTTGTGGAAAATTCTCTGTTAATAAGCATTTCTTTCAGATTTGAATTTTGATACTTTAGACATTCTGGACAGTTCCTTACAACATCAATTATTTCTTTTTCCATGAAAGGCCAAAAAAAATGTTCTTTTGCTCTCCATAATGTTTTATTGATTCCCATGTGATTATAATGTAGTCCATCAATTGTCTCTGCTCTCATGCTCTTGGGAATAACTAATTGTTCACCTTTACATACTATGCTTCTCACTTCACTCAGGTCTTTACGAAACTTCCAATATGGTTTGACTAGTGAATCTATCGTGTTTTTCTATTCTGGCCGACCTCCCTTTATTATGTTAATCAGTGACTGTAACTCTATCTCTTTTTGTTTCATGATGAAGCTTTACAAATTTCTTTGGAGTAATGCTACAGTAATTGATAAGATTAACTTGAGCTTCAATGTCAGATTCTATCACATCAAAATTCTTGTCTGCATAGTTAGATCGAGAAAAGGCATCGGCCAACACAAGTTGTGATACTGATCCAATGGCGTAGCAAACATAACTGGCGCCCAGAAACACATAACCTCTCCCTCCAGAAACACATATACAGTAGTTTGTCTTGGAGACCATTTGGGCTTCCCTCTGCGAGTGGCACCCGGTGCATGATACACCCCCTTGCACCCCCCTCACTATGCCACTGTCCTGGTCAGTATTTTACCCTAAAATTCTAATTTTGTAAGGTAATCCTTAATCTCTGAAGGCATAGTGGGCATTTATTTAGTGACTTTTGAAAAATTGTTTCTAATGGTTTATGGTCACTCTCAATTGCAATTTCACGACCATACAGATACTGGTGAAAATGCTGACAGCCAAACACTATTGACAGTGCCTCTTTCTCAATTTGTGCATAATTTTTCTGGGTCTCCGTGAGAGTCTTTGATGCATAAGCTACTGGAGCACCTTTTTACCATCTTTGTCTACGCACACAATATAAGACCTCCCAATATACAGCTCCCATTCCATCTTTTGAACTATCCACTGACAGTACTAGTGGTTTATCTTTATCATAAAATTGTAAGATTGGAGTGCTGCTCAAGATGTTCTTTAGTTTCAAAAATTCCTTATCTTGCCACAAACAATCCTGTTTCAGTAAAGTCTTTAATTTTGCAGTATGACTAGTTAAATTTGGTATAAACTTTGCCACATAAGTTATCATGCCCACGAATTGACTAAGTTCTTTTAAACCAGTAGGCTACATATTTGACTTCCTTTAGTTTAAATTTGCACTTATCCTTATTGAACCTAACCCTTTTTCCTTCAGCTGTCTTCAGAACCAAATTCTAAGATTCTGTCATGTTCTGTGTCTTTTGCATGAATGATAAGATCATCAATGTAAATCTTCAATACGAGCAAAAATTTCTGTGAATGTTTTGTGAAAGATCTCAGGAGCATTTGTCAATTCAAAGGGAAGTCGCAGAAACCTACATCTCCCAAAAGGAATACTAAAAGTTGTTAATTTTGATGAGTTATCTGCCAGTTCAATCTGCCAAAATCCCTTGTTTGCATCTAGGATAGAGAAAAATTTAGAACCTGCCATATCTCTTGTGATTTCCTCAAAGGTCAGTATTTCAAAATGTTCTCTCATTATCGAGTGATTCAAATTCTGTGGATCTAAGCATTTTCTCAGGGATCCAACAGGTTTGTGAACTAGGACAATTGGGTTTACAAACTCTGTCGATTCATCTATGCTGTATACAATTCCATCATTTATCATTCTTGTTAATTCTTTCTTTAATGGATTCATTAAGTTAAATGGTACTATTGTATTGTAATGAACTAGGGTGGGGTGCATTTTTTTGCATTTGCACCAAAGTTAGTGTGATAAAAACATAAGCCACCTTCTGGTTCTTTGTAACGTCGTCGCTCACGGGATGGACTTCGTCCGTGCGGGTCCTGGCGATTTCGGAAGTTGTATCTTGGGCGATGTTGGTATCTTGGTGTTCGTACCAGAGTAGCGAGTTCATTTACTTGCAATGTTAATTCCTGTATTTGTTTCTCGATTGGATTGCTAATAGAGAATTGTTCCTGTTGGCTGATTGGCGTGTGGTTAATGATGGTAAGTTCGTGTATTTTATCAGCCATTGTGGCGAGTTGTGGCAGACTTTCATTCGATGCTGCCAGAATAGCTTGGATATTTCCTGGTAGTCTTCGAAGCCACAGCGATTTTAATAAGTCTTCACTGAAATGACCATTGGCGAGGTCACGCATCTTAGTTAATAAGTGTGACGGGCGCTGGTCGCCCAATTCAAGTCCTTGTAAAAGTGTTCGTAACTTGGACGTTTGGCTTTCCGAATATATGTCGATCAGCCTTTTTTTTATAGTGTCATACTTGTTGTTTTCAGGTGGCTTGGTCACTAGGTCGTGTACCGATTCTAAGATGTCCGATTCTATTGTTGAAATAACGTAGTAATATTTGGTTATGTTGGCGGAAACATTAGCGATGGCGAACTGAGCTTCGAGTTGGGCAAACCAGAGAGTGGGATTGTTTTTCCAAAATGGAGGTGGCTTGACTGCCACTCGAGAGATTTGCGGAACGCCGGCTGACTCCATTATATCGGTTGACGAAATTTTCCAAAATAAAGATATAAAATTGTTACTGACCTTCTTAAATTACAGGAAATAATTAAGTTTCGTTTTTCTGATCTAGTGGCTGTACGATGGAGATGGATTGTCCTTGCGGGGCACGTGTCTTCTTTGTTCGGGTCACCAGTTTTGGTGTTCTAAACTCTATGCTAATCGTCCGATGTTGTAGAGAATACGTCCAGTCGATTTTTTGTATCCCTTTCTTTATTTGACAATATATACATATATATACAGTAATGTACAATATTACGGCCCGACATCGATCGAAGATTTTAAGTCGTTTTGGTAGCGTCCGTATCCAGTGGCTGTTGGTCGGAAGTGAGTGACCAGTTCAAAGTTCACGTTTATTTTTCTTGCGCCCTCTATCGGCAGAATCGGCCCGTAGCCGACGGGCGCCACAATAGCCTTTGTAATCATCCTTTAATTTAAGTTCACAGGGTTTTATTTTGATCCTGCTTATGCCTTCAAATACATTCCTGTATTTAGTAAAATAATCACTTTCCATTTTTATTTCTAATACATTTCAATTTCTCTGCAGTATATTTAGTTTTTCAATACTCTTGAGTCCTAAAATAGGTGCTGCTTGGTCAGTTGTCTTGACTATTATAAAATTCAAAAGTTCCTTGACCTTATCCTTAGTTTGTACTGTTAAATCACAAGATCCTAACACCTTTAATCTAATTCCACCATAATTTGAAATCGTAATATTTGTTTTCTTTAGCAGTCTTCTTAGATTAAGAGTCTCAAAAATATATACGGGGATTATATTAATGTGTGCACTAGTATCTCTCTTAAAACTAACACTTTTATCACAATCTAAAATTCTTAAAGTCTCTGACCAGTCTAGATCAAGGTTCTTACCCCTGCTTTCCAGTGATGCCAGTACATAGTCATTTGTACTCTCTGGCGCCATTTCCAGTACATTTACCACGTTATTTCGACACACTTTCACAAAATGATTGTATTTCTTGCATTTATTATATTGTTTGCCCATTGCTGGACAGTTCAGTTTATTATGTCTATAACCACATCTCCCACAATTCCATTGTCTTCCTTGGAACTTATTTTCCAGTCTTCGATATTTGCGTCAATTGTTCTCTGGCTGATGGTCCTTTGTTTCTGCACTAGACCTATTTTCATGATCACGTGATTCACTGAGACGTTCTCTTGATTTTCCTTTTATCACGTTGACTTCTATATTCTTTGGTTGATTCGACAAGAGTTTAATGCAGCTCTGTCTGTTCAGAGGCTCTGCATACGTCAATTGCCTTTGTTAATGATAGCTCTGTTTCTCATAGTAGATGTTCCTTTATCTTCTGATCACGAATACCACTCACAATTCTATCTCTTAATAGTTGATCCCATAAATTCCCAAACTCACAATTTATTGATAGCTTATGTAAGTCTGCTAAAAATTATGTAAGTCACCTTCAAATAAAGTAGATAACTTTCTTGAATTTCTTCCAATTTGCTCCCAAATCACCTACCAACATCGATTTGGGAGGAGGAAGATTTTGAAACGTAAACGGAACAGACATGTCGAATCCAGTATGGGAGAATCTTTTGTCTTTCTCTAAACGTTTCTCAAGTACGTCATGTTATGTTTATTGTCCAGTAGCTATATCCAAAGTGAGTGCTCAGGTACTGTTCCCATGATGTATCAGCAACGATTGCCACCTGGTGGACCCACTAATGATATTTTACAGTTCAAATACAATACATATTACATCTCAAATAGATACATGTTACACTTCTAATATAATTTAAGTCAATGACTGGCATTATCAGTTATAAATATTTAATGAGTATGATTAAAATTTTAAATAATTTATTTTGAAAATTTACTGAAACACATTTTATTTTATATGTACAGTACAATAGAAACTCCATATTTGTGACAGTTATGCTCTGAAAAATTTACACAAATATGGAAACACACAAAAGAAAAATAATGAGATTACGGAATTGAAAATATTCACGATTCGAAAATAAACATATTTTTCATATAAAGAAATTTTTCATTTGTTTTACTTCATAGTAAAAGTTTAATTAAAGTAATATGTATAGCTTGCACATATTTATTCTTTTTGTTCTTTTAAAAAATGCATAATTTTCATATCTTACCTTTCTTTGAAAATAATGCAACAGTTTCCAGTAACATAATATGCATTCCTCAATTCCCCCCCTCTCTCAAATCTTATACTTCTTACCTATAATTGTTACATTACACAAAGCATTCTTTTTCTTAAAATATTCAAAAACCATCTTTCAGAAACATTGTATGAATTTGAAACTCAGTTTTTCTTTGCTATTTCTTGCACTTCTTGATCAATCAGGCATTTTACTTTTTCATAGCTAACCAACATTCTATTCAGATTGATCTTCGAAGTCCCAATACCTAAGACTTTTTCCAATAATGGGATCTTTTGCAAGCTTTGCAATTTTTGTTTCATGGAAAAAACAATATATTCCTTCATTTCTAATTTCTATCTTATTTTTCTTAATTAATATAAAGTTGATTCATTTACCACAAAGGATTGAGTAACTATAGCTGGTGATTTTTATTCCTGTAAAGTGTTCCTTTACGACAAAATTAAAATACTAGATTGTATTTTAATTTTGTTGTGAAGGAACACTGCTTTCATTTTCTTTGATATTTTGCCATTTGAATCTGTTTAGATTATTGTTAACTTTTAAGTGTAAAAGAAAAATGAACTAAAATCTGCTGGTAAAACATAATTCTCACATTAACAATGCATTCCACACAATAATAAAACACAATGTTTATCATCTGTATAAATATGTTCATGCTAATATAACTTTAGAAAGTATGAAATATTGGGTTGTTCGGAAAGNTAGTTCCTGACTTGAATCCATCATTGATCATTGTCCTATATCTGCTGAATTTAACCATGACACTGCCCCAGGGCTGCCAAGGAAATGTCAAAGGAAAACCTGCAACAGAAAGCTTTGGACATTTTCTACCTTGCGATCCTTGACTGAGAAGGAGCATCTCCCCTCAATTTTGTAAGCTGCCAGTTTACAAACTTTAATAAACGGGTTATAATAGTAACGATGCCCGAGTCAGCATGTCCACTACTGCCCACATAACGTTGTAAACCCCTGAAACATCTTGACTTGAGTCTAACTGATACCCCTTCCCCAGTCAACAATCTTTACACTATTAAATGTATATCCCATAGCCATTTCTAAGTTCTAATCATGAATTTATTAAAGAATTTTTTAAATTTTTTGAGGAAAAGGTGGGTTACATTTTTCCATTACTAAATTATTTATTTTTTGCTGTCTTTAGTAATTTACTTGTGTGTTTTTATCCTCTTAATGTTCCGTTATAATTGCTCTCTCATCCAATTTACAATATACATTTATTATGTTTTTGCAAAGTTTCCAATAACAAAAAACACTAACCGTGAATTAAAGAAATTATTATAAATTACTTCGTATTAATTATTAAAAATTGCAGATTTATAGCTTGAGTATTTAAGGTGATCGTTTGGGTTATGTATCTATATATTATTGGGCTTCAGATTGTTTAATATACTTATAATTAAAGGAAATTGAAGACATTCTGTTTACCTGGGAGTTGAGGTGTCACAGCTGTGACAAAATTTACACTGACTTGTAAATGAATATAAGATGTACGCCTACTCCTTGCAATTTTCTGTTTTGAACAAGCTTCATTTCAAGTTGTTAGTGTTGTGTTTGGATAAATTCGAGTTTCTTTGAAAAATGGCGAATTGTTAATTCTCCATTTTTACAACTGTTATGTATTTCTGTATCTGCAACTGAATTTATTATTTACTAGTTTATTTATAATAAATTAAATACTAATTAGTAAATACCAGTTAACCCAGAACAGCCGTGGGTTAATACTTCCCATTAATATTTTGTAATTCAAATAATGAATTAAACTCCAGTCTCTAAATTCATAGACTTTAAATTGCTAGAAGTACTTGAGAAAATGATATCTGACACAAGTTTCTGAGCTCCAATAAAACAGATTTTTAAATTTGTTCTTTAAAGTTCACTGTTTTTTATTTCTTTGTATGTGTAAAATCTGTATATAGACAATAACATTATAATAGTGTTACCACCCGTCCGGTTTTCACCCGGGAATTTCGTGCGCAACCTGTTGACCTTTTTTTTAAGCTTCTATTTGTATGAATCATACACATCTCCAATATCGAATACAGCTAAGTCGTCATCTGTATTTCTTCTTTCTTAATTTAGGTTACATACGTTACTCCTACCCAAGTCTCCCTACTCCCTAACTGTAACTGATTTATAACCGGCATGCACGTTATTCTTCGCATTGCAAAATGACATTGCGCATCCGTCAGGAACTTCTGTTCGAACAAACCTGACCTGCCATCCGGGTCAGCAATTTTGTAAAGGTGGCAACACTACATTATAACAATGTTATTACTACTATTAAAAGTACTTAAAGTAATCATTAATACTTAATATAAGAAATAAATTAAGTAATTTTTAATATTAGCTATAATAATTTAATTTATATAAAATGTTAAAATAATGAATTACTGTTTCTTTTCCATTTGCAACATCTTCAGAAAATGTTGCAGAAAAACATGCTGTGGACTTGTCCATATGAATTTGACCAAATTAATATACTTTGTTGAGAAATTTTAACATATATCTGTAAAATAAAAATACATAATTAATTTAAAAAACATCAAAACATTTATATTTCACAAGTTATATGATATTTTAATTACAATAAATTTACAATTTAAATCATAGAAACAAATTTAAATGATGCAATTAAAATGTATTACTGCACTTTTATTTATAGCTTTTTCATTGTATTAAAATCATATATTTCATTTATATCATTTATAAAAATTTTTATTCTCTATGCATTGTATCATCAATATGTATATTTATTTTGAAAAGATAAAAACTTACAGGAAGTTTTTTTTTGATATTGTTGAACTTTAAGCTTAAGGCTGCGTACAAACTAGGCATTTTAAAGAACCAAGAGTTCTACATAGGCGTACACACTCAAACGTGCGCTTTTGGCCAAGCGCGCGTTAAACGCGCGTTTATAGATTTTTCTTAAAATGTGCGTTTTTTGGGCACTTTAGTAGAACTCTTGGTTCTTTAAAACGCACATTTAAAAACACCTAGTGTGTACACAGCCTAAGAGATATTTACAAACCAAAAGCTTAAGAGATATTTACAAAAATAATAGTTATACCTTAAAATATTTTCAACTAGAAAGAGGCCTTTATGAAAGAAAAATTGTATGAAAAGAGGAGAATATGGGCAAATGGAACTTGTTCAAGCAACATATATTGTCAGTGCCAGTCTATAGGCTGGCACTGGCACTTATGAATATAAAAGGTCAGCAGTCCTATTGGTGCCTCTGAAAATTTTCCTTTTCCCCCATCTGCCTCTGGATGAGAGCAGTAAGAGTAGACCCAGACCATTCACAAATGTGGACCTCCGCCTCTTTCCAAATGTCGTAAAAATATGCGAATAATAATAATAAAACAAATAAAAACAGATTTTTTTTCACTACTTATATCAAAAATTTTTAATTTATGATTTTTACATAAAAGACTAAATTACAGAGATTTTTTTGTATCTGGGATTTAGGCCAAATGACTGTTAACAAGAGTTGCCAACTTTCTTGTAAAAAAAAAAGGAGGACATTGCACAGACATTGTACAACAGAGGACATTTATAACAAAGTAGCTTGTTATAAATATTTGTTGACTAACTGTAAATTATTTCTTATATACTTAATGTTTTTTTATAGTTTTAAACTCAATGTTAGAATTATTACTGACTGTTTCACAATGCCATTTGTGTCTGATTCTAATTAATAGTAGTGTCTTTCTTTTTCTGTAAAGTGAGTGATAAGGACAAAACTACTACTTGATTACTTAATGCATCTTTAATAGTGGGAGTTACCACAGTGGCTAGTAAATCATCTTCATAAAACTATTACTTTAGTGGTTTTCAACCTTTTGTACCTTATAGCATACTAAAACTAATGAGCAGTTATTTATTGTAACATTGTCACAATGCTGGGCTGCAATTTTTCATCACAACTTTCTCAATTTTAATAGTGTCTTGCCTCTGTACATCATACTTTTCCTGTTAATTAACAATAGAGTCATACTGGTCATCTATCTAACTCCATTCAGGAGAAAATTTTTGAGTTGAAATAACAACATGACTTCCTGTGCAAACCAGAAGTTTATATAAGTGCAAACTGGGACTGTCTGCTCCTAAGCTTTCCAATCTGATCTCAAGTTTCATCTATCTAACTGCATTCTCGAGATTAATTAAGGAAGGACAGACAGATGGATGCCAGAGGGAATTTACAGGTCTACAATTTTTGAAATTACAGCTGAATTACACACCATTCAAGTATTAAGAAATACATCAACTGTTTCAAAAAAAGATGAAAGTCCCTCAACAACCCACTTTTTGAAACCTATTTATTTATGTTACCTTGTAATGAAATGTAATGGGATAATCAAAGTTATTTTGTGACAGTAATTATATATTCATTTTTCAAATAAACACACATGTAACATAAATGTATATATTATTTTTTTTATCAATGAGACACTATTTAATTTTTGACTTTTTCAGATCAAATTACAAAAAAATTAAACATAAACACTTCATTTTGTCAATCCACAAATTTTTTATATCATTAGAAACAAGAAAAATTGCAGAAATAAAAGATATAACCATAATTTTTTATTCGATGACCATAATTTCAGAATAAAAAATGGTATCAGAAATCTCACAAAAGCTTAAAACAAAGCAGTCAACTTGATGCAATTCCTGCTTAAAAAATAAAGTAGTCATGTGCTCCGGTGTAAGTGCAGTGCGTATGTTAATTGTTACATTACTGGAGGAATCCATAAAAACATAGAACAAACCATGTCTATAATAACAGGTATAATAACTATGTATACTGATACTGTATAATCAGAAATTTTATCACACTTAACAATTCTATTCAGTGTAATATAAACATCATAACTCCAATTTTTGTTCTTTTACATCGAAATCTTGCAGCACACCTATGAATTGATTTCATGGGACACAAGTTGAAACTCACTGCTTTAGAATAAGAAAATAAAATATTGAAATGGAAAATGTAATCTGTTGATAATATTTTAGAGAGGATAATGTAAATTTAAACAAAATCAAACAATTGTATGTCTACTCAAAATGAGGACATTATTGATAAAAGGAGAACGAGAGGACAATAGTTCACTGGAGGACTATGCTTCCAAAATGGAGGATGGTCGGCATCTCTACAGTTAGCTCAAAACCTACAAAACACAATTTCTTTTTAATATGTATTATCTTATAGAAAGGTCTATTCTGGATAAAATTATTTGGAAGTTTCATTTTTATAAAAGAAATTAAGAGTTTTTAAGAAGTCTTCTAGATTTTGTAAACAATAATATTAATAAAAACTAATAGTGTTGAAAAGAAATATAACTGAAATATACATAATAAATATTCAATATTATATATAGTAATGAAAAATATATAAGAGATTAAATAATTATGAAATGCAAGAAATCCACAAGAAGAGATGGGAGAACTGAAACAAGAAAGATCAGATAGAAAGGAAGAGAAATGAATCTATCTTAAGAAAAAAGAAGGAAAGAAGTAGGAGAATAGAAAAATAAGCATAGATAGGAAGAAGCAAGAAAAATAGTCCCATAGAAGGAATAATCAAACATGTAAGAGAAGTAGAAAATTGATTTATCAGATACTACAGTATTTATATTTTTAGTGTACCTGATATATGTTGCAAAGACGAAAAAGATTTGGGATTATTTATAAACAGTTTTTAGGTTTTTTTTTTTTAATACATATTCTTAGTCATTTTTAATAAAATTAAAAACTTTTATAAAAATTAAATAAATTTATATTTTAAGAATAGATTAAAATTCTAAAATCTCTCACAAATATGAAATGCATCAGGAAAGATACAAGGTGTGTCCGGAAAGTAAGTACCGTTTTGGAAAAACTCACATAAAAAATTTTTTTTCAAAACAAAATTTATTTTTACATGGAAGAGCATGTTGGAAACTATTTTTCTACATAGTTACCACCATTGTTCAGACATTTGTCATATTGGGAAACCAACTTGTCTATACCCTCTTCAAAGAAAGATGCCGCCAGTGAAGACAGCCACTGCTGAACATTGATTTGTGACAATCTCATGCAAAACAGTTTTTGAAATTTGTGGAAACTCATCACAAAGCAATCTTATTGTGAACCGTCTGTTTTCAAGAATTTTCTCATTCACTTTTGCAACCAAATCAGCATTGACAACAGAAGGCCGGCCACTCCATGCTTCGTCATGAACATTGGTGCATCCAGGATTGAGTTGTTGAACCCACTTTCTCACAATTCCATCACTCATTACATTTTCACCATAAATCTCTACAAGTTGACAACAAATTTCAACTGGCTTAACATTCTTTGCATTCAAAAACCGTATTACAGAACGCACTTCACAGTCGGCGGGATCGGCAATCGTCTTATACATTTTGAATGCTCACTAACACATGGAAAAACATCACAATCTGGCTCTAATGGCGTCACTGGACTGACAATCAACCAGAGACACGTGAGCACAGGTGCTGAACTGCGATACTACTGCTGCGGTAGCGGTAAAACGAAACAGTACTTACTTTCCGGACACGCCTCATACTTAAATATACACACTATCTAACCAGAAGTATTTGGACACCTGATCATGAACAGTTTCCCTTGTGGGATGATAATTAATAAGGGGTTGGTCCACTCTAGGTTGGCCCAACTAAGGGTTTGCTTCCATCATAGCTTCCACTCTTTGGGGAAGACTTTGAACTAGGTACTGGAATGTTGCTGTGGAAATTGCTTTTCATTCTGACAGGAAACATTAGTTAGATCAATTACTGTTGTTGGCATTGTACCCTGATTCACAGTTGATTCACTGATAAATCCATACTTGTGTATGGGTGTATCAGTGAATGTATTTGTGATACAATGGATACATATTAATTTAACTCAGCTAAAGTGCTTCATGTGACAATCCAGACACTAACTACCAAGGCCAAAAAATCGTGCAAATAGATGAAGTGTATTCAAGACAAATTCATCATTTATACTTGATACATACAAAAATTGAAACAGACATGCTAGCATACAAGCATACTATATGACAAATTCACAAAAATATCCATATCTTATTGTTACATAGAAGAGGGTTGTTGATCAGAAAAAAAATTAAAAACAACAACCTCCCACAAACAATACTTGAACATACCAAACAAGTTGCAGAACAGATAATACAAACACTAGATTACATAGGAAAAAACAATCAAACACTCATTGACAGTATCTGAACATGTCACTCATGAAAGCATACATAGCACAACATACACCAATGAAAAATCTAAAATGAGTTGCATAACTTTCCCAGATGTTATTTTTTTAAATAAAATCTCATAACTTTTTGACATTTTATAATAATTAATAATATAAAAGCTTAATTTTGAGGATAGGGATGGTTTTTATAAAAAATTGTAAATGCTAATAATAACTAAAGATATCTTCTTACTCACTAACTGGAAGTAATGACAAACACCAAAAAACCTTTAAAATTCAGTAACACATTAAACGTCTTATTTTGTGTTACTGGATTTTAAAGGTTTTTTTTTGATGTTTGTTAATAACGAGTAAAATTGTCATTAAGTCTGATCCTACTGGAGATACATCATACGACCCCCTGTATCTCTCTACCTCCTCGACCTTTAACCACCAAAATTTAACAGCATCAATGTCCCTAATAAACAAACCTATGTGCAAAAGTTCAGAAATTTTCGACAAAGAGCATAGGCGTTATTAAGCTTCAAAGAGGATGAACAAAATCAAGCCCAACACATACACACACTAACATCCATACACACAAAAATAATTACCCCCAAATTTTTTTTGCATTTCTCCTTGTTTCAAGGTGTCCTAAGTCCAAAAGTGTAAAAATCCGGAGAAACTTTTGCCAAATCGCCATACTTTCCCTCTTATAACAACCGGGAAAGTAATAACTTGATTAGTATGCACAAATAAATAAATGTTCAACTTTAAAAACATATATGACACCAAAAGTTCTAGGAATGCAATTTTTAATACTATAAAATATTTTTTGAGAATAAACTTGTATCATCATCAGATCACATTAAAAACTAATGTTTGATTGAATATACATTAGGAACTGCCCCATTAATCCAAGATTAATTTTTAATGTGATCTGATGATAACATTAGTTTTGAAAAACGTTTTATAGTATTAAAAATTGGTTTCCTGGAATGTAGATAAATTAAAAACTACATACCATGCATACAATCTTCCAGCATATATGTATTTTCATTAAATACATATTTGCTGGAAGATTGTATGCATGATATGTAGTTTTTAATTAATTTACGGCATTTAATTTTACAAAATCAAAATATATTGTATTTAAATTTATATAATTAAATAGTAATAGATAATGCTTAAACTTTATTTTAAATACAGTCGACCCTTCATAACACTGTTGATTATTCCGTTTTATATGAATTCCATGTTGTACGAGTCACTTAGATTTTACAAATACGTGAGCCGTTCACAGCCCGGCACACGTATTTGTAAAATCTAAGTGACTCGTACAACATGGAATTCAT
>NW_019384915.1:224976-267012 GCF_000671375.1 Centruroides sculpturatus | reverse complement strand
AAAATTATTTTAAAATTTATACTGTTATTGATATTATTATCATAAAAACTAAAATAAATAATATTATCATCATTATGTAATATTTATGATTTTCATTGCTTGTAATAATTTTATATATATATATATATAAATGTGTACTGTAAATAAAATATCAAATCTGAAAACATTCAAAATAGCATTTAGTTTGTACTATTTCATAAAAATTTATATTGAACTTTTTACATTACTTTAAAACACAAAAGCTTAGTATCATAGAAATAAAAGCTTTGAAGGCTAAAGTCAGTTCTGAAGTAAGGTTGGAAACTCCTGTTATAAATGACGGAGTTTATATTCTTTTTTGCTTATTGACCTTTTCTCTCCAAAATTATATTTAATTCACTGACCTTTTCTCTATTGACACAGAATAAGAATAAATTACAAATAGGATAGAATTAAAAAAAATAAATAGAATTATATTTTTTTCATTAAACATAAATCAAAATTCAAAATTGTCTATTTACTTAATTGATATAATTCTAAATTTTAGTAATTATATATTATCTTTGTATTTAAAAACAATAAATTTGTTCTCCGACCCAAATGACTCCTAGTAATTTACTAAACACCCAAAATAAATTGATTGACTCAGCAGGAGTCACTAGCAACCAAGTTGGAAACAACTGATTAGCTGATTCCCATCTACAAATGAAAATAGCTTTAACTCTGCGTAATGTTTATTACTAATATTATTCTTATCTGGTATAGTTAAATATAAAAAGAGAAAATAGCATACATGATATTTATAGCACATAATGAAAACACACTTATCATCACCTTGGATCAATAATTTACAAGGACCTATTGAATTATCTCTCTGAATTGGAATGATGTTTTTATGTACTGTACATGATATATTCAATATATGCAAAATCCAATGATAAAAATTATTNTAAAGAGATTTTAAATATTTTTATTTTAATGATTACAAATTTAAAATTTCTTATATATTTTTGAATTTTGAATCTAAATAATATGAGTTGTATGCAGTTTTTACCGTTAAGAATGATACTTAACGTCATACTTTTTCTTATGGCGCATAAGGTTTTTGTACGTACTATCGAATAAATTAAATATTTATTTTAAAAAAATTGTTTTTGTCAGAGATAGTGTATAGTATTATTTCTATTTGACGTCATTTCACATTATCCCATTATAAAAAAAAAAAAGAGCACAGGAATGACGTCAAGTGACGTAAAAATGTACACTGGTCTAACTAAACCAAAACACATTGAATAAAGTAAATATACTGTATTTCCTAGATTAAAAAAATAGCTATTTAAATTCAGTTATATTAATTCAAACGAGTATTAGTGATCCATTTGTTTTAAAATAGGCTATATATATCTTGTATGCCTCACAATACGAATGTCACGTGTCGTAAACTCGTTCAGTGAATGGTTTCAATGAACGAGTTTGAATTACCACGTCTCATCCGTTAGCATTAAATTGATGTAAATGTCAATCGTGATCGTTCTCATAATCTAATTAATGATTTATATATTTAAAATCAGTTAACTATTTAACAACACTATTAATAAAACTATATCTTGTAACTCTCATTATATGATTCCTAAGAAGTCCTTCTTCCCTGTCTATTATCGGGTTTGGGCAAGCCACAATGGTGACGAAATCAATGGCGACCAAAATCTCAAGCTCAAATTAACACTCGGGGGCTCGGGGCTCAAGTCCTGTTAGTCCTTATATACAGTAGATCCGTCCCTGGTTTTAATAAAAAGTAAAAACTCGATTATCCGAAGCAGAAAATGTTTTGAGTCTCCTTTAATTAAAAAAATAAGCCCAATTTTAGACACAGAAAAATTACTACCTCTGAAAGACTACCCGTGGCTCCTCAAAGGCAGCTTTTATGTTGCCTATGGACATTGGCAAATCAAGTATCATTCAGGTTTGTTTATACGAAGCAATATATAAAATTACATGCAGTATATAAGAGAATAGCAGATTATATATATATATATAATACATATTTAATGCGATTGTATTATCCAGTGAATGGATGTGACGTTGCTCTTTTATGGTGTAACTAAACTGAGTTTAAAATCAACAAATAATTGGTATTAAATACAAAACATTTTTCTTTCTTTCTTTCTTTTCTCTAAGGGTATTGGCGATCGTTTTAATAGGTCTAAACGGACTGCGTGGAATATTTTAAATAACGTTGTTAATTCTCTCTTAGTGTTAAATGAAAATGAAAAAAATAATCTCTCGGCCATCACAGAGCAGGACGATGTAAGAATAATGGAAATTTTTATACCCAATATGGTTTTCCCGGAATTAGAGGCTCTATTAATGAAAAGCATATGGCTATTAAGACATCAACTGAAGAAGCAGCAGCTTATTTCAATAGAAATAAGTATTACTCTATCATATAAGTTTAGTTTATAATGAAAAAATGGTATTCAAATGATACAATTTCTCGAGAAGTCATGTAGTTCGAGAAGTCGAACTTACGTAGTTTTGGATTATTATTAATGCTGTTCATTTCTTTACGATTTATTTAATGCTCTGAACATAACATTTCTGAAGATTCCAAACGCGTGCAAAGTAAACTTCACTTTTAATCATTAATTTTTTTCACATTTGTTTATGAAAAAAAGTCATCTAAAGCTATTGAACCTTACAATAAAAATAGATCATTGTAAACATTTTATACAACAAATAACAAATCCATTTTCATTACTTTGTACAGAAAGTACAGTAATTTTGGAAGCAGCCATATTGAATTAGCTCAAAGCTCGACATCGAACTAGCTAGCACTCCGAGCTTAACAATTTCGCTAAACATGACGTTATATAGCTCTAAAGTAAACGCACCCACAGAGACCAAACTCTCCACGTAATTGGAAATCGCTACGTCATATGTCGATGGTAGCGCCGCGAAGTTAGGTCATATACGTAACATTACGTTAGATGTTGTGTAAATTAATTTATCTACGTATACAGCAATGGCATTACAGTATTTACCGTTGATCAAACTTTAAATACACCAAAAACACAAAAACAAACGAGTTTCTGCATTATTCGAAAGTTTCATATCTCTTCAAGTTCGGATAATCGAGTTTCCATTATATGAATTACTGTATTTAAAAAGACGAGAATAATATATACTGAGAAAAAAACAAGTATCTCGTTTAGGTATGCCATAATATATTACAAACGATTAATAGAATCACCGCATAGCTTTTAACTTAATATTATAGACTGTATGGAGATGGCCGGATAGCCGTGCGGTTAAAAATGAAGAATGTAAAACAGATTCAACTATAGAATGACTAATTATAAAATAATCACCTATTGTCGAGTCTAAAATTGATCCATCTTATTGATTTTATTTAGAAAAAAACAAAACAGAAATTGTTACAAAATGAAAATACAGTGAAACCCGCTAATGTGACCACCTGTGTAAGATGACCACTTTGACCTAATCCCTTCAGTGGTCACATTAACAGGTTTCACTGCAATTGTATATCAGATTATCAAGATGAATAGTCAATTTTTGCATTTCGTAGTATAACGAAACATAGTTACAGTGAAACGCGAACACCCTATAACGAAACTGTTAAAGAGGTGCCCGTCCAAATGGGGTTTTATACTGATGTATTTTAACCAATACTATAAAACTGGGTCCATCAGTGGCCGAATAATACTACTGAATACTGGTGATTAGTCGCGGGTTCATGCCTAACTAACGAGCTGGTCACGTGGAGTTTTCCTAATTTTCTTACGTGTCTAGCAACTAAATAGGAGCTAGTTTCCAATAGAAAGTCCTCGCGGGCGACACCCTCATTGCAGATGACCTATATGTTGATCTGTTAATAGAGTGAGTTCAGTTCCCATAAAATAAAGATTAAATATTTGCAAACCAAAATTGTACCTAGAGCTTCTCTTTTCGTCTGACTTTATCGCTTTTCTACTCAAGATGAAAGGCTGCTTGCATAAGCTATAGCTCTAAGTTGATTATTTGGGTGTTCTAGTTTATAGTTTACAATGAGATACATCTACAATCAATATTGCAGAATAAAGAAGATTGTAGCTTTTTTTTTTTAAACTCATTTCGCCCTGTGGGCATTAAGAGGGCCTCTTTTAGCAATCCCGTTATGGGTTCGGCCAGGCCCACAATGGGGCGATTGGGTGGTGAGGGACGGAGATCGACATATCCATTCGGACCATCCCCCGAAGAATTTCTGGGGATTTTTTGACCCGTCAGAATTCGATCTCGGGTTCCCCAGAGCGGAAGGCTGCTATCTTAACCACTCGGCCATCTGGTCTACGGCCGAGCGGTTAACGTGGCAGTTTATCATTCTGAGGGGCCCGAAATAGAATCCGGACGGTGGAAAAACTCCAGGAAATTTTTGAAAGTGTTCTGTCCGAATATGTTTGACTTTCCTCCTGTGAGTCTGACCTAATCTATAATGAGCTGGGCCGGATGGCCGAGCGGTCAAGGTGGCAGCCTACCGCTTCGACTGAAATAATTAAATCCTAAATATGCGGCCGGATGGCCGAGCGGTCAAGGTGGCAGCCTACCGCTCCGGGGGACCCGGAATCGAATCCTGACGGGTCGAAAAAAAACACCAGGAATTTTTCGGGGGTGGTCACGCCGGTTATGTCGGGTCCCGTCCCTCAACACTCGGCAGCCCCATTGTGGGCCTGGCCGAATCCATAATGGGATCGCTAAAAGAGGTCCTCTTAGTGCTCACAGGGTGGAAAGATTGGCGGCCGGATGGCCGAGCGGTCAAGGTGCCAGCCTACAGCTCTGCGGGATCCGGGTTCGAATCCGAACGAGATTTAAAAAAAAATTATTCTTAATATAATAAAAATAAGATTTTAAATTTTATCTAAATATTTAAAATAATATAAAATAAATAAATATGAAAAATATATTTTAAAATATTACAAGAAAATCGATTAAATATTCGTAAATTCCTAATAGAAATAATTATAGCTGGCAACACTTCCGGTTTCCAACTTAAAACCGGAAGAACTGGCAACGTGAATTTGTTTACGAAGCAACAGGAGCTATTTCTTTACTGTAAGTTTGAAGTTTTAAAATAGTTTTTTTTTTTATAATCAAAGTTTCACATTTATTAAGTTGAATACGATTTGCCTAACGAATAGACAAGTAGTTTAAAATGACGTTAAGTCAATGATAAACACTTGGTTATTTTTATATCAGACTATTTTGGCAAGTAAATAAGCAGGGAACAAAAATGTGGTAGAAGTTACTTTTAGGTAGATTCTTGTAAATATGCTATAAATAAATAACCTAAAAGTTACTTTACCATAAACATTGTAGTTCTGAATAAGTGGTTTGGATCCTCCTCAAATTTTAGACCCCCCTGGTACCTAAATGGTAAAATTTTAGGGACAAGACTTGTTTAGTGGATTCCTCATTGACTTTGCATTGAAACATATGGTGCTACATGCCGTCCCCAGGAATTTTTCAGGGGGGTGGTCTGTCTGGATATGTCTGGCACCATCCGTCAGTACCTGGTTGCCCCGCTGCAGGCCTGGCCGAACCCACAAAGGGCTTGCTAAAAGAGGCCCTCTTAGTGCCCACAGGGCAGAAAGAGGGAAAGAGTTAAAAAAAAAAAAAAAAAAGACACAAGAGTTTGATGGATGTTGGTAAGCAATGACGACAGTGGCTTCTCGGTAAGTAATTAATACTGCTAAGACTCGAAATGCAATCGAAGAAAGACGGAGATGTCAGGTTTGCAAGCCAAATGGCATCACTGTCCGGGCTCCTCGTCCGGAGCCGTGTTCGGTATCGCAGAATTCTTGCTGAGTCTGGTGGTGCTGCCATGCTGAACTCGTTTCTAACCACTTCTCGACTCCTTCGCTGCTAGAATTTTAGCTAGTTTGGTTGGCTTGTTTTGTCTATGCTAACTTCTACTAATGACATCATTGTTTCTGTCTGGTCGTATGATTTGCAAGATGGACTAAATATATATTTTTTATAATGGTCATGAAGTTGTTAAATTATAATGATTACATCTTTTGCCATTTATTGTATGATCAATTTAATTTGCTAATTTGGCATGCCATTTGAGGATACTTGAAACACTTCTTAGCTTTGCCCTCCTAGTCAATTAAATTTCTTAGCATTCTGCATTACTGAACAGTCCTGGAGTCTGGGTCATATTCAGTAATGCTGAAAGACTGCAGGGTGCTGACACGATGCAAAATGAATGTGGGATCCAGCCAACCAGTCCAGTCCTGTATTTTAAGATAGGAATGTACAGAGATTATCATCAAGATAAGTAAATTCTGTTTTAAAATGTCATTTTTATGATAAATTAGGCATCTGTACATATTTTTAACATTAATATTAATTTAAAATAATCAAAACATTGATTAAAATTGTTTCAAATGTTTGTTTTGGATAATTTTAATTATATAATCTTTGGAGAGGGGGAACTATTTGATTACTATTTTCTGCTTTATAACAAATCAAGTCTAGTATTTAAACTTGTTAATTAACATGTACATTTGATAATATTGTCAGTTATTTAATATATTTATATCAAAAATCTTTTTTATTGAATTTTATTGTTTAAATCTTATCATAAGTTTTAGAGATCTGTAGTTATGATGATGATGGTGTTTTAGTGTTTCAGCTCAACGTCTTGGGACATATCCTGAATATATCAACTAATGGTGTTTTATGAGGATGTTTTAAAACCTATTTTTTGCATTCTTCACCAACATTGTTTGGTGAAGAATGCAAATGGTTGGCAATTTAAAATTTTTTTAGAGTGATCCCTGAGAAGTAAAGGCAGGGGCAATATTCTGGTCATCGTCTCTCACAATCCAATTGGTGATTGGCTAATCATTTGTTTACATCACGAGAGATCGTTGCGTCTATCCAAATACGATTCTGGACAACTTTTTCTCTTGATGATGCTCTCATTTGTCAGAGACGAGCGGATAGTTGTCTTTTGCCTCAATTTAATTATATCCAATATGGACGACTGAATGCTACTTGCGCTGTACAATTGTATTAGAGAACGTTCTCTATCTTGGGAAAGAATATTTCAAGAGAGAAATGCTTCTGATTTTTTTCCAGTACTTACTCGGAAACGTCACTAATTCCATTTTTTTTTTTTTTAATTATCCTACTCAATTACTGAACTATTGAATATGGTGTTAATCTTATTTAGATAGTTAAGAAGAAATTAGATGGTAATATTTCGAAAAATATCTAAGTACTCATGCTTTTCTAACTTAGGTTATTAAAATTTTTATTTGTTAAGAGACAAATTGACATTGTAATCTGTAAAAAACGTTATAAAACAAAAAACATACATTTGTCAAAATTACATGCTTTATTTGGACATGTGCTTTCCTTGCCACGTGATCTATGATTACGTACTCTGCATTTTCGAAAATTTTACAATTTTATTGGTTAAAATTGTATATCGTGTTGCACGCCCAGATAACCCAAACGTGTATAATCAACCTAGTAGTATCATGATGTCATCAACAAAGACGAGATCGTTAAAGGCAATCAGAATTGCCACTGTTTCTGAGAGCCGAATTTCGTCTCTCATTTTGACATCATTCATCATTGAAAGAAGAGACGAGAGATAAGTGACCATAATATGGCCCCTGCATTGTGTCTGTTACTATTAGAACCAATGTCAGTTAAGGTGGTATAAAAGGTTGAAACCTTGGATAGCTCCTTAATTAGCAATGATCTGTGGCACTAGCCTAGGCAAGATTAGGTGAGCCAATATACTAACATCATTTACTACTTCACTGTTATCTTATTTATGTTTTTAATCAGAAACTTTTCTGTGTTGAATGGATGATTACAAAAAAATAAGATAAATCAACCAAAATTGAAAAAAATTAATGAATTAACTCTTACCAGTTGAAAGGAAATATGGGTATCACTTGAAATTACTAGTCTCGTAACATTTTAAAAGTGCTGTACTCATAATTTTCGTTAAAATTCAAGACTATCGAAACACAAGGAAACGGATCTTAAAGAATTGAAATTGATTCAGCTGCAGTGACAAGAAAAATGCTCAAAGATCCCAGTTGTCTACCGAACTTTGCAAAAGTCGCACGGAGTCTGAGAAACCCCCCCATGTGATCTCTCATAATTATTTTTTTCGTCAACAAAATTCTGAAAAATTGATACTTTCCTAAGTTTGCATCCTCATTTTTCATTAGTTCTTAAATTTGATCTTAAGTTAATCCTTTGAGATATTTTATAGCAAAGTGAAATTTGGTGTGTTTGCTTTTTGACTTTTTTTTTTAATCAAAGTACAAAAATTAAAAGTAAGATATGCATTTTTATCAATCCACATGTGTTTTATATTGTTAAAAACAGTAGAAATTACAGGGGGAAAAGTGATAGTTTTCAATGAGATACTCATAAATTCAGTTTCAGAGTAAAAAAATGAGATTTGAGAAACTCTATCCAAGCTAAGTAAAGCAGTCAACCCAAAGCAACTCCAAACTTAATTAAAGCTGTCTTGTCTTAATACGGTGCTGGCACTAGAGAAACCTGTAAATGTGTACAACAATGCATATCTATTATTTAGTACTGGTACAAATATCTGGCAAACTTTGTACTGGAAGTGGTGTGGATTTCTGGATTTTCCATTTTTCTGGACACAGGCTAAATATATACTTAAAATACGTAATAAACAATGGAAAGTAAAAAATGAAATTGTGTTTTAACACACCGTATGCCAGTGGAACTGGAGTCATGCAACTAATATACTATGAAAACCAAAACAAAGTTGCTGCAAGGCAAACTACTACTGTACCGCAACATGTCAAAATCAAACCTAGCTGGTTTCCCAGTAATTCTAGATTTCTGGATGTTGGATCGTTTGGTCATTACCATAACATATATAATAAATCTATTTTATATCAATGTAATCATAAATTTTATTTACTCTTAGCTATTCCATTTGATGGAATATAAACATTATGACATATATTTTGTAAGATATGCAAAATTTTTCATCAATTTTTACTTATTTATATCGAAAACTTGTGGCACACCTTTGAACTTTTTATGGCACACAGGTTGAAAATTGCTGTTTTATTGGAATATTAAGCCAAATTTTGTAATTTAATTAATAATTGGCTTAAATCTATTAATAACCCATAAATAAAAACAGTTTGTTCGGTTATTAAAAGTTGGACTGTGGTTGTTTGTTAAAATAAATTATCAAATATAAAGTAGTTAAGAAGTCTTCAAACCATGGATTGACAATGTCAGGTTGGACTACATTTTCAAATGAGACAATTCACAAACTCGAACACAATAAATAGGACTTATACTGATTTAACTTTAGGTTGCTAATTTCATCTGCAAGTTAATATAGGTCCTATTAATAGATTATAGTTGCAGCAGACTAATATTAATAAAATAATAATTAAAGGACTAGAAGCATTAATTAATTAATTGAACACAGTAAAGTTTATTAAGCACTTAACACTGAAGACAAGGTACATAAATGTCCATAGAATTCAAATCTCAGATCATCGCTTTCAGTTCTTAAGGAATGCTCCCTTAACTCCAAGAGAAGAGGAGTGTCAGGATGGGTCTTGCTAAGAACAAAAGAGAATACTGTTTTCTACACTTGATAACTCAGGTTTCTAACCCCGAATCACAATTTTCAAAGTTCCATTCTACTTCGAGAACCTTACTCTCCAAACTAAAATTCTTTAATCAAGCATGCCTCTGTTCTTCATTCAAGCCATGTTTTTCAAAAACATTCCAAAAGCATAATCTTGAGAATGATATGGTTCAAGCTGTCTCACCATTATTAGCTTCTCTGCCGTACTACTAAACAACTCCACTTGAACTCCTTCAGTTTGTATCGTGCTTTCCTAGTGGGTAAATAAATGTGGAAGTTATTTAGCCTGGAACTGGCAACTTTATAAAGTTGTAACTGTCCCCATCACTGAGTGGACTTGCAAACTAGTTGATGTTTGACTTCAACTTACGACACTGAGTTGAGTCAGTTGTGACTCACCAAATGTCGTTAGACGACAACTCACATAGCAGACTACAGCCCCAGATATGGAAAACTTAGGGGCAGGAGGCTCTGATTAACTGTATACGAACTTCTGATGCAAACTGGAAGTCATGTTATTTCAATTCAAAAATTTTTCCATAAGGAGTTAGAAAGATGAATGACTCTGTTGCTAATAGGAAAAGTATTGTGTACAGTGGCTACTACACAATACACTACAATACATAATACACTACAAATTTGAGATGAAGAACATATATTTTAAATTGAATAAATTAAGAATATGATTAAAAATTGTGACCCGGCATTGTGACAATGTCACAATAAATAATCTCTAAAAAAATCATTGTAAAGAATTTCTGCAAAATAATTAGTTGCAATGCCGATCATAAGATAAAAATTATAATTTTTTAAATTTTAAAATAATCCGAAAAGTCACGGGAAGAAATTTAAAGTTAGGTCCTTCTACAATACGGGCAAGCAAATCGTAATTGGAGCTTTTCTCACTTTTAGAGGAGCTGAAATATATAAAAGCTGTGAATCCTGAATATGCGTGTGGACCAGATAATTTTGGAAAGTAATAATGTCATTTAGTGACGAAAATGGGAATAAGGAGAACTGAATCCCATAACAGAAAACAGTATATTTATCTCGTCTTCTCTAGAATTGAATACAGCAATATGGTTGTTGAATAATTGATGTTCAGATATCCATTAAAATATCAATAACAAGTGTTTAATCTTAGATATTTCTATATAACTTGAGGCATTTAGATGCAAGATCCAAAATATTTAAGTTGAAACATCTCAAAAATAAAAAGTTTTTTGAACTTGGTTTCCTTAACAAGCACTTTGAGTATTGTTGGTACTGGTGAGTGCCCATACTTATGAGTGCCCAATTTATGGAAAATTTGACCATGTGTGTAAAATTTAAATTTTTTGCAGATTCTGAAGTTCTCTTGCTGCTTGTGAGGTGTTTTAATCAGTCTTTGGCCAATAATAAATAATTAATTTGGGCTTATTTCTATTGCATATTGTCATTTTTCATTTTAGCACATTTTCTGAAGTTCCATTGTCGCTCCTGACGTTGCGTTGAAGTCAGTAATATTGACATAATGACATTTTTTTGCTATTGTTTGCAATTTTTATAAACTTTTACTATTAGTGTTTTAAAAATGCATCCGAAATGCAATGGTAAATCTAGCAGCGGAGATAAATTTAAGAAGTGCCACTCTGTTATCACGGAAAATAAACTGGACGTTATAAAACTAAATGTGTTAGGTGAAAAGAAACTGCATTTGAAATACCCACTAAGCAGTAGCGAGTGGATGAACAAGCGTAATGTATTCTATTAAGTACATTTAAGGATCAAACACTAACAATAACTGGTTATTCTATGTACAGATGTACAGTACTTTCTAGACATTTCAACATCAAGACCTTAGAACCTAACCTGTTCGTAAATACGAGAGCACCTATAATTATCAATCCAAGTTTTGTGAAATGGCGTGATTTATTTATAATATTTTTATTACGGCTATTACTATAATTTATATTACATATTAAAGCATGAAGGCTTTCTGTTAAGTAAAATTAAAAAAAGTTTTTTAACTAAATAATTAATGTGTTTTTAATAAAATATAGCATTTTAATATATTGTTACATTAATATTTTTTATTTATTAATTGGATAATATTTGAAATTTTTACAGGACATACATAATTATAAATTTACGATACTAAAATGCCTAAGAAGAAGACAGGCCAGAGGAAAAAGGCCGAGAAGCAGAGACAAAGACAAAAAGAGATTCGTTCGGTACATGGTCAAAAGTCTCTTGCCGAATATCCGTGTAATGCTGTAATGGTGAGCTAATAATTTGTTTATTGTGAAGTAATTTTTAAATGCTTATCCTCTCTTATGAACACAGCATAGAACATTTTGTCAAATACAAATTTTATATGGTTACACAAAAGATTTTAAATGAATGTGCAAACTGATTATTTGAATACCCAATTACGACTCATTTATTTAATGAACGTTCGAATAAATTTGGGAATAAGACAAACAACATAGCCTTAAGAAGTCAAAACACTTAAATATTTCTGTAACTTTATTAAGCTTCTTAAAAATTATTTATTTATAAGTCGCGTAAAAAAAGAGGTAGTCTGAGTTCTGTTCTGGGACCGTCGTCATAAGTTGAACATAAAAAAATAATGGTAGTAATGGAATACGGTTCCCAAATTTATGTAATTCCTCTTGCATGTGTTCTGTATATTGTAATCAGATGATGCATTTGTATGCTCACTAGCCATAATAATTGATTTATTTGTACAAAGATTGTATTTTATTTAATAATTAATTATGGTTTTTTAACACAGACATACACAGGAAGGCAATTATGTTTAAAGACATTCAAATTATACTGAGAAGGCATTACAATCGTGTGCAATCAGGCAGATCTAGGTTTTTCGGGGCTTAGTGCTTATTGAAGTCCAGTGGTACCCCATTTTTCGTTAATATAGATAATACTATAAATTATCATTATTAATATTAACTATTTTTTACTATACAATAAGTGATAATTGTTAATGAAAAAGTATTAAAAATTTATGGTAATAATTTAATTTTTGTGGGCCTTTGACAATTGGGGACCAGGACTTAAGCCCTATTAGTCCCTATGTAGATTTGCCCCTGTGTGCAATTGATTTTATTCTTATTGTTAAGTCTTATATACTTTATTATTAAAACAATAATTCCAGAGTGAGCATCTCTGCTGAAAGTTTTTGTTTAGTTTATTGGGCACTGATATCATCAACTTGAATTATAGTTAATGATGAATTAATGTATTAGTTAATGTTATATACAACATGTTTACAGCCCATAGTTTAAAATTTTGTATTCATTCTTATTAAATATTCAGTCTTAAAGAAGTAAATTTTAATTTTTTTAATCCTGATTTCTAAAGCTTTAATCCTTCTAATATTAATAGTTTATTAAATGTTCTAACAATGACTTCTTCTCCTTTTCAAATCTCTATAGTATATTTTTTATAAGGAACGTGTTAAATTAATATATTTCTGTGAAATTTTATAGTCTTACAATATCAATGGCAGGTTACAATTAATACAATCAACAGTTGAATGTATAGTTTATGTGTTTGGAAGTTTCATCTCTACTTAGAATGGATAAGATGCAAGGTGCTGGAGGAATGCAAATATTGGGTCAAGCATTCAGAATTTTAATTTTTTATATGTGTAACATATTTATTTTATTATTTTACAGTATCATTAAGCATTATTATTCTTCACATTTAAAACTCATGTAAACATGATGTCATTACCTGTTTAGCAAGAAAAAAGTCTCTAGATTTAACTAATTATTAGGCAGTTAGGTCGTCATCTTGTATCTTATCATAACCCAATAATATGTCAGATCATTTGGCATTATATTAAAAGAAAAACTTTTTGCTTACTTTTTTTTACTACAGTAGAGTCCCGAAAATTTGGCACTCGATAACCTGGCAGTCCGGATAACTCGGCCACACCTTGGCAGGCCGAAAAAACCCCTAGTTAATTTTCATTATAGACAGCGTTATGCCTCGAAGTATTTTTCTGAGGTTTGTCTTATCAGGTAAATTACTGTACACTGTGTATTCATTAATTTTCATTTTCATGTAGTAAAGGCTTTATGCCTTCATAAAGTACAGTACATACTTTTGTTTAAGGTTATTTGAGCAGTTTATTCTCTGTTGTATTCTCAAGCAAACAATGCGTACAAGTACAGTACATACTTTTTCTTTGTTTAAGGGTATTTGGGCAGTTTATTCTCTGTTGTATTCTCAAGCAAACAATACATACAAGTACAGTACATTTTCTTTGTTTAAGGGTATTTGGGCAGTTTAATCTCTGTTGTATTCTCAAGCAAACAATACATACAAGTACAGTACAGTATTTTGAGGAAACACTCATACTTATTCTTTTTTAACCCCATTCCTGATAACCCGGCATTTTCACAAACTCGGCCACCCTTCGGTCCACATTAGGCCAAGTTTTCAGGACTCTACTGTATTACAAAACATGCATTTTCATATTTTTCCTATCTCTATCTCTCTTGCTATCTTACAAAATATATATCTTGTATTATTTATTGATCACTTCTTTAAATAATGCAAAAAGTTTTGTTTACTAAATTATTAAGAATAATAGAGTGATAAGTATATATTTTCTATATTTTTTATTGTGGAATAATGAACATTTTAAAATGTAAAATATTTTATTTTCTACTGTAATAAATTATTGATGATTTATTCAATTTAAAGTTTAATATTGATAAATTTAAAAATATTTTTCTGTATTAAGTGAAAATTTGTTTTATTTAGGATTGTGACAAGTGTAACAAGTAAGTATACTTTATACTATAAAATTTTAAACATAATTTGTATTACAAGCTTAATGATTAGTTGTATAAATATAAAAATAGTTAATTATCCATCTTGTACATACAGTAAAACTTATCTAACCCAAATGTTTAACACTCTTTAACATGAAGAAAACAAAGCATTTGGCAGATCTCAATTGAACAGCATAGGGATTTAATGTCTTCAACTTGAATTTCTTAACTTGAATTTTCTCCAAGTCAAAAATTTTCCTGTTTCTCCGACACCGATTTATGCTACTTTCAACTTCCCCGACACAAATTTTAATATTTGTTCCATCCAAAGTGATCCTAATTATCGGATTTCCGTGAAATTTTCAGACAGTTAGTTGTATCTTCTGTCCAACACCCATTTGCAGAAAGCATTCCAGTCTAAAGCGAGAGGACCTCTTGCCTTATTTCAATAAGACGTACTGCAAAATTGTTTGATATTTCATTAGTTACATTGAATATTTTGCTGAAGTGCATTAATATTCAAGAAAAAAACTATTAAAAAACTATCCAAGACACTTTATATAATGCAAGAGAGGTAAAAAATACAAATCTGTTCAGAATCGGCATTTTTTACTCTGTCATTCTCTAATTCGAATCATCTGTAACTCAAGTTTTTTACTGCCCCTCGGAGCTTTGAGTTAGAGAAGTTTTACCGTATTTTAATTTGGTATTAATTATAGAAATTGTTATTGCATGGTAAAAATATTCTGCATTTAAGAAAGTATAGTCTTTTATTTTTGAAAATTATTATTATTTATGAGATAAAAAACTCCATAGAAAGAACAAAATAAATTTGATAGTTTCTAAATTTTACATCAATATTACATTACATTATAAGGAAAACTTATTGGATTATTTTTGTATCTGAATACTTTTAGAAGAGAAAATTCATTTAGGGTTTTGTTATTTAAAAATTTGTTTAGATTTTTACATAAAATCTTAATTTTGCTATGAATAAATATTTTTGAGATGTTATAAACATAATTTGTCGACGTATTTGTTTATTATTTTTAAAATACGAGGGGTGTGAAAATTTGCTGTGCAGTGGAAAAGATTTAAATAAAATTTTAATAAAAGGGGAGTTATACATAAAATATTGCAGTTTTTCCTGTATAAAATTCTGGAAATATCTTCCGGAGGTCCCAAAACTCAGGGAAGTGAGGTCTGGAGACCTAGTCGGTCGGATTATGCAATAAGAAGAGGAGTCTTCCAAAACCTACAGTCTAAAAACCAGCATGCGTAATGCCGTCTACCACAAAGTGGAAACGTGGGACATACAACTTGCTGGTTTCGTATTCAATGCTGTACGTATAAATTTCTCACTGCATAGTAACTTTTTGGACACCCTGTAGTTATCTGAATGTAGAATATATGAAATTTGTATAAGTATAATATCCGATGCAGACTTTGTTTGATTATTTTAACTATTTGAATATTTATTTAATTTCAGAAGGCAGAAAAATAGAGCTTTTTGTTATTTTTGTTCGTCTGTGCAAAGAATACCGATGTGCGCTCAGTGCGGTTAGTAAATTGCTTATACATTTTCAGTGGTTTCTAAGATGCGTGTAATCTAAAATAAGAATATATTGATATAGATACAATAATATGTATCTAAATTCTTATTAATTTAATTATAAATTATTTTTTCTAAATTAGGTAAAACTAAATGTATGCTGAAAACTGGAGATTGCGTTGTGAAACATCCGGCAATGTTTGTTACAGGATTAGCAATGGTTGTAAGTGACACATATTTTATATTATATAATAAATAATTAAAATAATAATTATTGCATATTGTTTTTGAGTTTATATAATCTGATTAATTATGTAGTTTGCATTAGCCAGATGCAATATAGTCTCGGCATAGTGTATAGCAAGTTTCATTCAAATCTGGTCTATAAATTCCATAATTCATCATGGATAGTAGGGGTCGGATCGTCGTTCTTTATCTCTCATTTATGTTAAGACGATGACTGCGTTTTTACTTGTTAATACAAAAATTTTAGCATAAGCGAGAAATGGCGAATTTTACAAATATAAATAAACCTCTATAAGCCTAATAATTACATTAAAGCCAAATAAATATTCTAAATTAATGAGCAGTTATTTATTGTGAGATTATCACAATGCCAGGTGCAATTTTTTAAATCTTGATGGACAATTCTCTTGATTTTGGTAGCATCTTGTCCCTGTGCATCATACCTTTCCTGTTAAGAAGAGAGTCATGTTGATCATCTATCTGACTCCATTCCAGAGAAAATTTTTGAATTGAAATAACGTGACTTCCAGTTTAGCCTGTATGTTTATATATTGTTATTTGGGGCCTCTTATCTCTAAGCTTTCCATATCTGGTCTTGACTTTCATCTATCTAACACCATTCTCAAATTAAGGAAGGATAGACAGATGGACATATATGTGCTAATGGGAATTTATAGGTCTACAATTTTTTAAAATTGCAGTCCAATTATTTAAATGTATATATTTGGCAAAGTAGCTCTTCCATTCTTCTAGAAGCCTATAAACAAAGTATAGAAGAGATTTTGCTTTGCATAAATGAAGGAAAATCTCTGCTGATACGCAGAGTGATCATCAAGTTCCCTTATTTTTATATCAAATTTTATAAATTTTCATATTTATTGTTTTAACTCTTGTGTTCTAATTTTTTTTTAATAAATAAATTCCAGAATATCTTTTATTTATTAAATTGAAATATATTAATTGTTATGCATTTATAAATGTTTTTAGGGTGCAATATGTGACTTTTGTGAAGCTTGGGTTTGCCATGGACAAAAGTGTTTGACTAGTCACGCTTGTACATGTGTTTTACAAGACGCTGTTTGTGTTGAATGCCAAAGAGGTGTTTGGGATCATGGTAATAAAATTTTAAAAATTTAAGTGATATTATTATATTAATTGAATCTGAGAATTTTAATATTTCTTATAATTAATTTGAACAATTTTTATAAATAAATTACTCATTGTTAATACATACATTCGTACATACATATGTACATACATTCATGAAAGACATTGGCTGTACACAATGTGTTTAGCCAGTGGAAAAGAGGGTAAGGGAAAGGGGAGGGGAAGGAGGGAGGAGAAAGACAGTAGAGAAAGGTAGAATTCCTCTGAATGGTGTACGTATGGCTACTGTACCTTCTATGTTTGATGTTGGCATACAGTTTTTAAGCTGCAAGGCCGTAGTCGCTTGAAGGGTCTAAAAGGAAACCTGAGTGTAGCGAACACCAATAATTGAGTTCCATCACGAATAGCTAAGTGTAGAAGTTAGTGCCGAGTGACTGTTAGTAGGAAAACTTATATCTACTTAATACTAATAAAACTGAATGCAGTCATGAATCTTAATACTATTAACAGCTAGACAGTGTGAAAACAAATGGACACGATGACAAACTAGAGAAGACGAATGGACCAACAGAAAACAAACGAGCAAGATCTCAATTTTTTATTTATTTATTATTATTATTTTTTAAACATTAATTTACTCACTAACTAAACTAACCTACCATAACTTAGGATGAACCTAACCAGATGACTACAGCTAACAACCCTAATCTAATTTAACCTAACCTATCTTAACTGAAAACCAAGCTGAGAGTCCCTAATCTAACTTACAACTAGGACTAACTTAAACTAACCGAATTTATACTGAAAGGAAGACGGAAAGTAAGAATTAAAATACAAAGTTGAAAGGCAGCTTCTGTAGTTTACTCCGATTTAGACCGTGAGCTTCACAGTGCTTGCTTCTGTCTAGGTACACACTGCTCAGTAGCACAGGCAGAAGCTCTAGTTATTTATAGGAGTTTAATTTACATTAGGTGTAGGAAGACAAAAGACACTACTTACACTGTTGCATTTATTCTGACAGTAGGGTAGCTTTACACGGGATTGCAAAGTCTAATAGCTGCTTAAAACTCATCCATCTCATATACTACATCCTCAGACACTTAGACAACAACCTTAGAATAGATTTTCAGTGGGTCACGGATCATGCAGGGATTCTTGGTAATGAGATCGCTGACCGTCTTGCCAAACAAGCTGCAAACTCTTCAGTCACTAGTCATTTACATTCCTACCTCGTACACCAACAATCAAATCTTCATTCTCTGGCAAGATATCTGTGACTGGTAGGCTCATTGTTAATACAACTCCTCCTCACTTAACATCATTGAAGAAAGATACAAGTATATTTCTGATCATTTACAATTATCACTGTTGAACTTTCTTTCTAAACAGTAAAATTTATTCTATGAGGTGGTAAATAAATGCTGGAAATTACAAGCAAGATTCAATTAGAATAATAATAACCAAATTATATTTTGTTTATATTTATCTGAAGTCAAAATTGATTTTGCTATACGTTCTTTTGCTTAAAATTGCAGTTTCCAAGAACCTGTTGATGACATTAAGTGAAGATTTGTTATATTTATTTTCTAAAATTATAATTATTTGCAAAACAATTACGATTCATACATGCAATAATAATTGTTTCTGTTAATGTGCTAATGCATACATCTCAAATATAAGACTAATTTAAATAGAAATAATAAACAATTTATATGTTTATAGGTGGAAGAGTGTTTACTTGTTCTTTTTGTGGAAATTATTTGTGTGAAGATGATCAGTTTGAACATCAAGCAAGTTGTCAATTTTTAGAATCCGAAACTCTAAAATGTTAGTAGAAAGCTATTTGTAAAGTTTCTTTAAATTTGATATTTATGGTATAGGTTAATTACTATGTATGAATATTTAAAAAATTTTATATGGGATGATATTAATTACTTTTATGTGGAATTAATTGAGTATTGGACAAATTTAATTTTTAGGTCAGTCTTGCAACAGACTTGGTCAATATTCCTGTTTGAGGTGCAAGGTAAGTAAAATATTACTGTAATTTGTTTATATAAACAATTCAATGTAACCCTGATTTATGAATACACTTTTTCCTCGTAAATCAAAAGTCTTGTAGATAGAGACAAGCTTTTCCATTATTTCATACTGTTGAAACTTTTAACATAACCCAGTCACTCTATCCCTGTTATCCAGATAACAGGGATATTTTGTAGAATTTTAAAGTTAGAACCATTATTTGATACATAAATAAGTGTAAAATAAAGTAAATGAAAGTGTTGATTAGGTTATTCATCAATATAAAAAGAACTGATATGAAATGAGAGAAGTAAACATGACATAAGAGCTAATTGTAGTATATTCATACATGCTACAATTAGATGGCTTGTAGATTCTAGTCTCAATTTTATTCGTTTCATTTACTTTATACATAAGATTATTCCTATGAAGACGTAAGGTGAATGAAGCAAAGAAAATGAAACTGGAATGTACAGCCATCTTATTGTAGTGTGTGGAAATTTCAATCTCATTGAACATGTGATTAGAATATTTTGTTCATTTAAATATCTGTTGGAACTTGTTGCATCAAATATTTCATCTCCTAAATTGAGAAGAGAGATAAAAGAAAAAGCTCACTATTATTTATCTTAGATACAATAGAAAAAGTCATATTAACACTTTACATCTTCTCTCACATAACAGTAAAACCCATAACAAATACACAAAAGAAGCATTAGAGATAGAATAAAAACTATAAAACTATTCCATGACAAAATTAAAAAGGTCAAAAGTTATAAATAGTATGTTTACAAATATTTTTGAATCAAGTACTGTCTTCATCTGTATTTCACAAAATAATTAACATTTTGTGAAATACAGTAGAAGTAAGATCCTTGCGACATAGATAAAGTATAAAATGGTGTAAAAATACTTGATAAATTGAACAAGTTTCACTGCGATGTTCTTAACAATAGCCAATCAGATTGTACGTAACCATATTAAATTCTTGTTTAATGAGTACTTGTAAATGAAAAATGACCATCTGGAACAGTAGTCAAATGAATACAATGACATCTTTAAGTTTCAACACACAAAAATTTAATAAAAACAAACATTTTTGATCTTAATCAAAAAGATAAGCATAAAACAGAGTACCTGCATTTAAAAATTTAAATGCAGATTAAATGAACTAATCCAATATTTATAAAAATAAAAAGAACAGAACAATAAAGATAGAACATGAGTGTAAAAATGGATGTGAACTCCATGTCTAAGTCTGAAAAATATATTTTGACACTCCATAATCATCCATTCGGACATTTTACATTCATATTTTAGCTTTATTTTTTATTATTATTATTTATATATATTATATTAGTTTATTTAACACTTGTTTTGTTGTTGTAATTATGAGTTTATGTGAACATAATGTGAATTTTTAAATGTTGTTTGAATTATTCTTTTATTTTGGAATACTGTTTTAGGTTTGATTTTATTAAATTCTCTTGTGTTGTCAACTTAAAGGTGTCAGCATATTTGTTTTGCTTTTAAATCAAGGTCACACTTTATATTATTAACACTTTTCAAATATTTTGAATAAATATTTGAAAAATTACATATGAAAGCCAGATTACCAAGGCAGTTAAGACATTTGCCTACAAATCTGGGAGTTGGTCAGATATATAATACTTTTCATCATTCAATCTATTATATTTTGGATTTAAATTTAATAGCAATTATCATAATAATCTAAGTTCTTACTAAATGAACAGTAAGAAGTGTGTTGTTAGCTTAAATGGAGAATAAAAATGTCAACAATTGTTTATTTAATTTCTTTTAGCATCATAATTAACATTATCATTTATAAATAAAAAATAATCCTCTTATTATAATCACTTTGGAATGCGCCTAAGGTGGTAACAACTAAACAATAACATTAAGCGGGATAAATAAATAAGACTATAATTAGTGGAAAATCTGATTTTATTGACTCTTACATTAAAAGAACATGTTAAAATAATTAAAAAATGTATAACTTAAAGATTTATTAATTATAATTATTAATTAATAGTAATTTGTCCAGCATACAATGAAACAGCAAATGCCAGCAAATTAAACTATGTACTGCAAACAGATAACTAATACTTTAAGTGTTATGTGTTAATAATTAACAGTGATTATGTTTTATCAGTCTTATCATCAGCCAAATGTTGAGGCTGATGGCATGAAAAGACAATTCTAAAAAGCAAATTTACCTGAAGATAATGATCTCTAACCAAATTCCAATTATAATCAGAGTTTTTATAATGTATTTTATGTTTTGGGACAAGCTAATTTTGATAACAGTAGACAACTGATAACAATATCTGATTTATGTATATGTCTTTTTAATCCAGAAAATTCCGGTAGACTGTCTTACAGCTTCAAGGTCAGGAACATTATTTATTGAAATATCAGATTACATATGCATTTCGGGCCTATTTTGTTTCTAGGCCCCTCTTCAGTGCTATATTACAATAAATTGAGAAACTATTAGTAAAACAACAAAAAAAATATAACTCGCGCTGGTCTTATCCTATAACAAATAATTGTATCGTACCCCAAAAGGAGTGACATAAGGTAAATTTACATAAATCTTTCCTTCCGTACATCTATATGGTATTTTTTACGTTATATTCTTGGTAAACCTCCGTTAACAAATACACAATATAAATTTGGTGTAACCGAATAAAAAAAAAATTTATTTATATAAACAAAACTAAAAAATATAAAAGAAGTTACCGTTTTTTATATTATCCATCAAAGCATTTCAAGTGGGTATATACCTTGTTCTCATTAAAACACAAAAAGTTTTTGTTTAAAACATTCCAACATCCTCATTATACACACATTAGTGGAATAATCCACAGTACCAATTTTGATAATCCAATTGTTTCAAAATAAACCATACTATAGTTTAAAAACCACCATACTGTACATTCTAGCCTATTCACTATTACGGAGAATTTTTTTCTGTGGTTCCCTCTATTAGGTTATACCATCGGGGATCAATTTGCATACCATTCAAAATGTGTATCAGATTTTTTTCCGAATACTTTACGATTTCAATATGTCCTACGTTTATATGTATTTTTTTCCAAATGGAGAATTTCTATATTATTTCTGTTAATCTGGCAGTTACTATCTTTTATATGAGTAAACTGTGGGGAATTATTATATTTCAACCTTATATCAGCCTCATGTTTCTTAATTTGTAACTCTAAAATTCAGCCTGTTTTACCCATATAATCTTTAGGAGTTTGACAATCACAATTAATCTTATATACTACACCCATTTTTTTAAGTTTGTTCATAATAATAATATAATTTTTTCCTGTGGGATTATAAACATTATGTGAAATCTTGTTGGTCAAAGATGTTTACCAAGTGTATAATGCAAAAAATATCATATAGGTGTACGGAAGGAAAGATTTATGTAAATATACCTTATGTCACTCCTTGTGGGGTACGAAACAATTATTTGTTATAGGACAAGACCAGCGCAAGTTGTATTTTTTTATTGTGTTACTAATAGTTTCTCAATTTATTGTAATACAGAACTGAAGAGGGGTCTAGAAACAAAATAGGCCCAAAATGCATATGTAATCTGATATTTCAATAAATAATGTTCCTGACCTTGAAGCTGTGAGACAGTCTACTGGAATTTTCTGGATTAGAGACATATTCATAAGAACGAATAGACAGCTACCAAATTATAGAAAAAAAAAATATCTGTGACTACAATTAGCAGCTTCTACTGCAGTCCATTTTAAATATAAGTTAGTGATTTTGGAGTAATAATCTACCCGATTTATTTCTAATCAATATGCTATATTGTACTGTAATTATAGGAGTAATTATTAATTATTTAGTTATGAAACTAAGTTTGAATTTTATTATGAGTAGCATAGCTGAGAATTTAATTTTGTTGTTGTTTTTATCATATAGACTTGCTACTGTGAAGATCATGTACGCCGCAAAGGATTTAAATATGAAAGAAATCAACCTATACCTTGTCCAAAATGCGGATATGACACAAAACAAACAAAAGATCTCAGTATGTCAAGTGAGTATATTAAAGATTATACAAAATATTATAATTTGCATCTAGATTAACTGAGAAATTATTAGATGTTTTAACTGAAAATAATAATAATATGAATTTTAATAGTTTTCTTTATTAAAATTAGACAATTTCTTTGATTCCAAAATAATAAAAAACAGTAATTATTTATAATTATATAAAATAATTTTCAAGAAACTTCAAACACAATAAATTATTCTGCATTAGTAGAGTATTTCTTATTCACAAGATTTAAAAATCTTAGCACTTTCAGCATTACTAGCTCTTTAAATAAAATAACATTCTACTATTTAAAAATTTTATAAACAGAAAAAAAATAAGGTATCATCCTACTTCTCTAGTGTACCGGGATTGAACCTGGACACGTTGCAAAAACCCCAGGAATTTTTCACGAGTGACCCGACAGGATATGACTGGCCCTCACCAACTTGTTTTCCCTACTGTGGCCTGGCCAAAGCCTATAATGGGTTTGATAAATTCATTCTGCCCACAAGGCAGAATGAATTTAAAAAAGAAAACTATTAAACCATAAACTTCTTCAGCATTCATTTTATTACTAAAGAAAATTGGAATTTAAAAAGTTTTTAAGTTTATAGAATTAACAGTGGAATGTTATTTTAACTCTTTCATGATGGTTATTTTCCAATTATATCTTCTCCTAGGTCAGCAATTATTTGATTTTGTGTTAGAGTTGAAACAAGTTTCGTAATTGATTCTGAATCGTGTTTTTAGGAACTGTTCAAGTTATATTTGAATGATTAAGTATATTGATATGTTTAAAATTCTTTTACAATATTAAAATGATACCAAAAAATAATTGAATAATAGAAATTATTAAAAAGTACAGCTGTCCCTTGATAGTCCGACATTTTGTAATCCTACATGTTCAGTAGTCCGACGCACCTCCCGTCAAGGTACCTGTCCCCGTTAAGTGTCTGCTTGCACAGAAGCATGTTGCGACGTGAATCTCCCCACCCAATTCTTACACAATGACACACATTTCAAGTGTTTTCCATGAGCAGTTCTGTTCGAACAGTTGGAGTAGGGAATATTGTAGGCTACTGCTAGCAAAACAATGCCAAATATGTAATCACTTTTGGTAATCCGACACCCCTTTGGTCCCATACCTGTTGGATTATCGGGACAGCTATAATTAAAATTTTATTGAAAAAGTAAAGAATTTTAAAGTGAAAAAATAAAAATTATGAAAGAAAGGATGCTGAAATAACAATTAAAACTATTAATAAATATTGGTTTAAAAAAAAACAAATACATAAATAACACAAAACAAAGGAATCAATAAACTTTATAAAAAACTCAGTCCATCTATAACTAGAATTTAAACTGAACTGGTACTAAGGTAACTGGACTGATCTGGCATGATATTGATCTTTAATTAAATTAGGTTTCTTAGGATGTGTTGGGACTTCCTGTCTGTGCCATCGACTCAGAACATTTGGAGACAATCTATAAAGAGTTAAAGAATATAAGCTCTTTAAAATATAGTCTGTTAATACTCAATTCCAACTTCAACAATGAAGTCAAGTATTTGATATATAGTGAGGCTGTGGAGTCTGTAGACCACGCCTGACTCCAACTCCTGCCTCTAAATATAATCAAAGTAAATATACTTTGATTATATTTAGAGCCAGGAGTAACCCAGAATGGTATTTCATTACTACCAAATGAATCATCAGATTATTTTTTAAACGTTTTTTAAGATTTTTTTAAACTTCAGGCATTCCTATAAAAACTGAAAAGTACTTATCTTTTTTCAGAGTTTTTTATTATCGCCACTATCATCTTTATCTTCAACCACACATTGATACACAAAATGTTCTCCATCTGTGGTTATAGCAAATAAAATTTAATCTGATTTGTCTTACCCATTTTCTATGGATCTTCTGACAATGAAAATTTAGAATTAGATAACACAGAATGTATTCAAATATAAATTTCAAAAAATAAAATTAACAGTAATTAGTGATAAGCAAAGAAAGATCATGAAATAGGGAAATCATCTATTTATAGATACAGAATACACTAAGGCATACTCCAGCTTGTTTAGGTACTTGCATTTAAATTACATTTACATTTTAAACATCATTTTGAAGCTTATTCAATGTAGATGAGACTATTGCATCAATTTTACTGTTTAATTTCATTTAAAGTAATAATAACTGAAAGTGTGTTCAGTTTTGCTCTTGCTATAGTGGCATTCCTGCCTGTCATTCCAGTTATTGAACTTCCTCCATCAAGTATAAAAAACATTCCTTAGAATAACTTCTCAAATTGATATTTTTTTTATTCATTTCCAATTTTTTATAATTTTGTTATTATAGTAATACCCCGAACTTATGCGATAGGTGGGACCGAGCGATAACTGCGTAAGTCGAATTCGCGTAAGTCGGGATATAATTTCGCAATTTGTGTAAAATCCAAGTTGGATGTATGTAAGCTAATAAATGTTCTCGTTAATCTTATCTCGTCTTTTGATTCGTTCACGGTTACAAGAAATCACCACATAGTCTCTCAAGTCTTCGTAGATATAACAAATACAGAAATAAATAACACAAGATAAATTGTAGCTATGTGTCGATTTTGCGCGACACATCTGAACATGTAAGCTGAACAATAGTGTGGGGGGAATGAATAATCAAGAGTTGCGTGGCGCTCAAACAAAAGACGAATCGACACGATTTTCAAATCGTGTAACTCCGGGTTCGCATAAGTTGAGGTATTACTGTAATGGAAAGACCATTGTAAATTAAATTTTGGTCATGAGGACTGTTATTTTTTTTTGAATAAAATGGCACTAAAGTGAAGAAGAATTCTTAAGGGTAGACAAAAAATAAACAAAAACTATGTTTAGTTAAATGTCATTGACTTACTTATTCATTTCCGCATGCAAATTAACTGTGAAGCAATTTACATGGTTATTCGAACTTTTTGAAAGAAACAAATGCCATTTAATGAGGGGACATGCAGACACATTTCTTAATATTAATCTTTATTAGAATTAATCGGGGAAAGAATTGAATCTATGTATGTATATATCTGAGAAGTTTTATATCTTATATTAATAAATATTATGTAAATAAATTTATTTGCTTTTTTATTTTCTCTATTTGTAATCAGTTATTTACAGAAAATATTTTGCCAAATACAATTAGTCATAAAATAAGATCTTGCATTATGGGAGGTTCCTACAATGCAAGATAAGAGTTTAATGTTCCTATTAGGAGCTGAATATAAAATACATATAAAAAAACAGGAGTTGGAGTTGGTTCATTTTTAACAATGCTGACTCCTTTAGCAACAAATTTGCTTCCGACTCCAACTCCATAGCCCTGATATATAGCACTAAAATATATTGGTTAATGTTACCTTAGGTTCCAAGATGGCAATGCTTCCAGTAATCTCGAAACAGAGGCATGCACGTTAATGATGATAGAGGGAGCTCTTTCGTAATAATGTGATGTAATGTGAAAGTTTAATCGACGGGATGTATAATGTTGTTACGAACGAATATGCAAATTCGTAAGCTTTACGTTGTATGTGTAGTTTACCGTTGAATTTGACTAAAAGTTGGAGCCTTATTTTAAATGCCTTCAAAAAGATTACGTTCGTTACAATACAGCATTGAAACAAAAACATTTTTTTTTATTCAAAAAAGAGCACGAAATACAATGGACTCATGCTAATTCAGCCTCTCAATTATCCAGCATACCATTATTGGTTAATTTATGCATATTCAGCTATAAATTGATATGATGTCTTAAAATTCGTTCTTGGGATTGAATGACACGATGGCGTCAGTCTTGCTCTGAGTGACTCTGGATCAAATCCAGGCAAGCAATTCTAGGAATTTTTTGATAGTAATCTGTCCTGGATTTGTTGGGCTCCATCTCCCTCCGTCTGGTCACCTTCACGAACCTAGCCAAACTTGACATAAGCATGATTAGAAGAAATGACATGTAAATTTTAAATGATTCAAACATAATTAGATTTAATGAATTAGATCCATTTTTACAGATTTACTTAATCTTTATTTGAATTCTTATTTAGCATTATTAACATATAAGTAATTATAACAAAAAAAAAACATTTTTTTAGAGATTATTTATAAACAGAATATGTTATTGTATAATAATTAATAATAATAATAATAATAATTTTTTTTTAGTTCGCAAACATGATTATGGCAGACAAGGTACCCAAGATTATGACGACGACGATAGAGAAGGTTATTATGATTATGAAGCATGTGGTGATTATACAGGTTTGTTGCTATTTAAGTGTGTATTATTAAGCTGAAAGCATTCTAATTTTTAGAATTGATACAGAAGTTACAATTATATTCTCTCTTTCTCAATTTAATTTAATTCAAGTTTAATTTAATTTAATTAAACTTGAAATCAGATCTCTCAGAATATCAGTCATGTATCTTAACTGTCATTTGGCTATAATTTTAGAGATTTGTAGTCATATCAGAAAATTTTTCTTAAAATTCTGGAAATTTCTATTTTGTGAGATAAATTTTATATAATTTAGTTTTCCATGTAAATTTCTAATTACCACTTAGGTTTGATGGTAATACGTGGTCTTCCAAAATGAATTCCACCATTTTAAATTACCGTAATTATATTAATTATTATCTGAGAACGTTATAATGTACAGTACATTAAAACATTGAAAGTCCAAGTGTTACATATACCCCTTACAATTTCTGAATGTGTTCACCTCATCTTACATGGCATGTGTGCAACCAATACTCAAATTCATCCTATAGTTGCTATGGCATATCTGTTGTCACTCTCCCACAGCAACAACAAGTCTACAGCTCTTGCAGATTATCCATGTTGCACAATGATGAGTGATTCTTACTTTGAGACTGCAGAACAAAATTCCTTCTCTATTGTGAAGTCACCATTTTTGTTTATGGCATTTCCTAGAAGTAGTAGACAATAAGATGTTTGATTACAGATGGGAGATGAAACTCGGAAAGTTAATCTATTAATTGGTGCACATCTCTTATTTCTTGTTTAATAATTGACATAATTACAGTAATTTAAAATGGTGGCATTCTTTTTTGAAGACCCTGTGTAATTAAATAAATGTCACCAACAGATTTTAATGCTTTGAATTAGAAATTTTTATAATACATTTTCTTGTGATTAATTGAAATATTTATTCTCCTGTGAACTTATTCTTAATCGATGAAAGATTGACTACAAGCTGTTCAGTGAGTGTCAGGCACTCAATTCCAAAGCCTTGTTGAATTAACGGGTTTGCTGGGGCAGTTGAGATTATTTAATAACAACTCAACAGTACATCCCAATCACTAGTTATATACCTCACTTGTCTCTAAAGCACTATGGATTACTAGGAACTTAAATTAAGCATATATTAAATGTGGAATGATGTTTACATTTGATACCATTGACACTAGCACATTATTTTAGATACTACAGCTTACAATGGTGGCTTAGACCACTGAAAACTTTGTTCTCCATACAAACTAACAAATATTTGCTGGAGTTTGGATATGTGATATACAGTATATTTATAATTTCAACAATAATAACCGTTATAAAAATCGAGTACTTAAAACTCAATATTTACAACAAAAAAATTAATTATTAGTATAATTTACAAAATTACAATTACAGTCGACTCCTCCTATGACACTGTTGATTTTTCCGTTTTATATGAATTCCATGTTGTACGAGTCACTTAGATTTTACAAATACGTGTGCCGGGCTATGAACGGATTACGTATTTGTAAAATCTAAGTGACTCGTACAACATGGAATTCATATAAAACGGAAAAATCAACAGTGTTATAGGGGGTCAACTGTATTCAAAATCTCAAACAATTAACCAATAAGGAAAAAGGACATAACAGAAGAAAAATCCTTAAGCAGCACTAAATCAATCAATTGGCAGCTATATGCTAACTAAGAGAAGTGATGCAATTCCATTCGCTATTCAAATGTCAAAGTTTGAAATTATGCGAATGAAGTTGTAGTTTTGAAATATTGAGATAGCAGTTGAGATTTAACATAATTCAACCCTAAAATTCAAAATAATTGAAACAAAAGGAAAAAATAAATAACGTAATTAACTAAATATAACCCTAAATAAAAACTCTCCTTTCCTTTGCTACATCACGAAGCCAACAACTGCAGTAGAGACAATTTGAGTATATGTGAGTTACATGCAATGCCATCTGTGACCATTTTATGAATGAGTCTCACTGTTATGGAAATTTTTATTGCCCTCCCACAACCCTCCATACTAATAAATCACAAAAATAAGCTAAAAGTAAATACCAAGGGTTAAAACAAAAGTGTAAATCACGAGAAGTTTGCCACAAGCAATAGTGCAACGAGCACGGCCGACTCATGATGTTACCAATTGCTAGCTCATAGCATCATCAATTTCCTTTCACTACTACTCACAAGTTTGCTTGATCACCCAGTACATTTTAATGTATAAATTACATGAAAAAGCGAACCTTCTAAGAGTTGATACTAGAAGCAGTTGCATCTAGCTTTTTCTAGAAAAATAAACGTAACTGCTTCTAGTATCCACCCTTACAAGATTCGTTTGCTAATGCAATTTATAGATTATAATGTACTTATTTTTGTAATTCATATTCTTTTTTAACATTAATCTAATGTAAGAGCGATGGTAGCATCTCGGAGACATTTCGTTTTTTTCACTTCTACAATACTCTAGAATCAATTCCTGACAATGAGCATTGGAGCTTGAAAGCACTAGAACGTTCAATTTGCATTAAATTTTCTGTTAATCTTTATTAATTTAAGTTTTTTTTTCCTTTTTTATCATCTCCTATTAAAAGCAATCTGTAATTTTCTTAATTTTATTATATATAAAATATTTATTTGTTATTAAAAAACTAAAGTAAGTTTTCAAAATATTAATGTTTTACCTGTATGATTCAATAAAATCATTAATTTTCCATTTGTTGTTTTTTATTCATAGATAATTATGAATATGGAAATGATGACGAAGATGAAGAAGAGGAGGAGGAGGAGGAGGAAGAAGAGGACGAAGAGGAAGATAATGAAAATGAGGAAGCAGCAAATGAAAAAGCTACATAAGACTCATACAAAGTAAAAAAAAAAAAAAAAAAGATTTTATTGACGAATAATTAAAAAAAAAAAGTAAATTATTTAAATTTTCAAAATCAAAAGTTGATGTAGAGATTTTAAAATTTTTGGATATGTTTTAATAGAGTTATTGTTGAGCAGGATACTCAGAGATTCCTGGAATGCATTTATTTATTTTAATGCAAAGGAGAGAAAGGATCGATGTGTAAATTTATTTGCTTAGGTAGGCCATTTTAAAACTCATTTCTTGTTTCTAAGCAAATGTTCAATCTATAAGATGTTTGTAGTAAAAACAAAAAAAGATTTCTTTCGAGAATAAATCTATACTGTTTACTGTAAAACAAATCATATGTCATGTAAAACAATTATTCAAGTTCCGAGACATTGTCCTAAGGCCATTTGTGATGCTTTAAATTTTCCTTTTCCTCAAGTACACAAATTCTTTGTTTATTTATCTTTTTTTTGTAAACTTTAAAGCTTTGCTTTTATCTTCATTTTGGTCTTAACTTGTCTAATTGCCAGATTTGTCGGGCTACTGCTATGATTAACTGATTATAATTTGGCCGAAAGGTAGGTTGTTGGTCGCTATGTGGTGTCAGTATTAATAATTAGAAATTATTTAAATTTAATCTGTACTTTGATAAGTCTGACAATTAGATATTTGATTTGATATTAACAAATTGGATGTTGTCCTGTTGTAATTTATTAAATGTAAGGAAACTGAATGCTGTATCTTTATCATCCCATAGAAGATCAACACCTCTAACAAAACATGAAGTGAAAACGTCATTTGTTTAACTTGTAATTTGAGTACAGAAGTACCACTGCATTGTTTTTATGATTATAACTTAAAGTTGTATCTCTGTATTCAAATTTAATTCATTTCAGAAGGCCGTTTGGGTAGAGTAACCTGTTCCAGACCCCGAAAATATATTTACAGAAGCATTTTAACTAGAGTTTACCACAAATTAAACGACTTCCTGACCAGACCGGAAGTTCGTATATAGGTTATTTGGGCCTCCTGGCCCTAAACTTTCCATATATGATCTCGATTTTCATTTATCAATCTCCATTCTGGAGATTAAGGAAGAACGGACAGACAATAGAATAGATGTAACAAATGCAAATCTACTCACTTTATCCGAGACTTTAGAGAGTTGATGGCACCCTCCTCAACATCTGTGGAAGGTGTTGAGGAGGGTGAACCCCAGAAAAAAAAGGGAATTCTGTGCCTGTGCAGGTTTTAGTCTATTTCATTCATTATCTCAGGATGGAGTAATGATTAAGAAGCAAAATTTGGCATGTTAGCTCTGAGTATAAGGGGCATTGATGCTGTTAAATTTTGGTGGTTAAAGGTGAAGGGATAGAGAGATAGAGGGCCATCACGTGTCGTATCTTGAGAGGGGTTGGACTTAATGAAGATTTTACTCGTTATAAGCATTTACATTTTTTTCTTATTTCTATAAAACTCATCATTGCCCTCAAAATGAAGCTGTGCCATTTTATAATTTTTTATATTATTAACAAAATGTCATAACAGGTGGTGCTCCCATACACAATGAAATTTTATTTAAAAACAACAGCTGGGAAAGATATGCAATTTGTCACTGCAATTTTTAATTAAATTATCGTAAGGATCTATACCAAATTTATTGTTCTGTACAGTAAGGGGAAGAAATTTTAAATTGAAATTATGCGACTTCCGGTCCACACCGGGAGTTTGTATATAGTTAATCTGGCCACCCATCCTCTAAGCTTTCTATATCTGTTCTTGAGATTAATGAAGGGTAAGACAAACGACAATGGGAATTTATAGGTACAGCCCAATAACTACAAAACAATACAATAAGATGGTACAGGGTGTACATAAATGATACATGATTCCAAAAAATAAATGATTCCATAAATTCCATAAATGATTCCAAAAAAGTGTTACCTACAGTATGCTAAACATAGGACAGATACGAGCCCTCCCTTCAGATATCAACTCTAGTCCAGTTCATCCCACACTGCTATGTACTGTACCATCAATTGCTACAATGGTGGCGGCAATACGGGCTTGCAGATCTGCCAGATTTGTCGGCAGTGGTGGCACAAACATAGAATATTTCACAAACCCCACTGGTAAAAGTGGCGTGGATCATAGAGGCCAGAACAACAATTGTTAAGAAATCTCCAGACATTTCTGTGGATGATGTAACAATGACACGGGTTCACACCCTTATCATTTATACATCATCTATTGTCCTTTAACTGCATAAATTGAAGATTGACTATTTATATTATATTAACTTTTTTCTTTTACTCTTTTCACCCTGTGGGCACTAAGAGGGCCAGGCCCTATCTCATATTCATTGTGGGTTCATTCACTATTGTAGGCCTGAACTCCAGAATGTGAAGGACGGGACCCGATCTATCTGGATGCGTTTTTAAATATCAAGGTTAGAAACCTTTAATCTGTTACCATTCTCCATACTGTGGCACTATAGGGCCAAATTTACATTAAAACCTTGTAATTTTAGCAAGAATTAATTGAATATATAACATAATCTATATTTATATAAGTTAAGTGTCGTCCACTAATTTATACAGTTTAAAAGGGAGGGAGGGGGTTCGGAAAGTACATCATTATACACAATGGAGAAGGAAAGGTCGAGCTATCTCTACTTGGACTGTTTTTAATGGTATTAGTGGCATGTGAATTTTTTTATGAGCCTACTTACAGCCATGTGAATAAACTATTAGAAAATATTTGCAGTCATTTCTTCAATGGGAATTCATTTACATGCAATTAAAGGGTGGGTGTTTTCCAAAAATAAATCATTGTACACAACAGTGAGAGGGGTGTCAAAAGTGTACAATGGTAAATTAATTAATGGACAGTCCCTTGCCTGTTAAATAATATGATATTTTCATAGGAAAAATTTTGTCATGCTTCCATTTATATAACATACAATATAAAAATTACAATATAGTTAATATTATTAAAGTTATATGATAGGTAATACAAGAATCTATAAATAACTTAATTGAATGACTAGCTAGACATCATTGCAAAACTTCACTGAAATTTGCATATTGTTTACTCAGTTATAATTAATTAGTTCCTTATCTAACCCATATCTTTTAATTTATTTATTTCTTACTAATTACTGTGATGTTATTCTGATTACTGCATTGCCTCTGTTGTTATACGGTAAATAACTTAATAATTTTAATACCAAAATACATATATTTTCTTTTATAAAAAATATATTTTTAATATTACTAAATTAATTAATTTATTAAGATATTTAATTAGTAGTAAAAGTATATCATTACTTAACTTAAATAAGTTACAGCATTTCTATAAATAATAGTGACAAATGCATTTAAGTGGGATAGTCCAGTTTGGCCAGAAAATTAACTCGAAGTTTAAATTTTCAATGTTTTTTAAAGGGTAGATTACTCATTCTGGTGTAATTTTCTAAGTAAATTGCATGTGAAGTGGCTACACCAGTTTTATAGTTTTGTAAGGAAATAGGAACAACAGGACTCTGTAACCTTAATTTAATTGTGCAAAGTAATAAATATCATTCAATGGTTATGATAGAATGCAATTAATACTTAATGTTTGTTTCTTGTCCTTTAATTGGTTATTTGTAATAATAATAATAAACTCAGTCACTAAGGCTTTCTGGTAGGAATTATTACAAATAAACAATTAATACTTGATTTATTTAAAATATATTTGTTTGATGATCTAAAGTCATAAACTTTAAAAAGTTTATCTTTTTCCGAAAAGATGGTTCATTTCTTAAATAATTTTTCAGAAAAAAAATCGTCGTCGTAAAGAAATTTTGAAATTTTGGACGTCAAAAAATCCATTAATTATCGACCCGTGATGAAAATATTTATTCGTGGCGTCGACCACGACTTCAATTTTATATCTATTAATTAAATTATTAATCAAGTTTATAATTGTACAGTACATCCTATCTCACGATGACACGTGCTTAAACTTTTAATTTTAATTTGAAAATTTATAAGTTAATTTTTCAGTTTAGTGTTGTGTGGCAGAATATACGATAAGCACATTTATTTGTTTGTATGATTTCAAAATATTGATTTCTTCATAAATTAATGTTTTATTTTGTGTGCTACTGTGCAATAATTTTCGGGCGAATTTTTGGTTCTGAAAATATTCTGCATTTCTGAGTTTTACAACGAAATATTACACAAGTTTATATTTATTATATAAAATTATAATTATTATTGAGAATAAAAAAGATGTTCGATATCCTTCTATGAACTGATAAGTTGTTAGAAGGTTGTTGAATACCTAATTTATTTGAATTTTAAATAAGGCTAAAATTAATTAGAAAAAAATTCAAATTACAGCGTATATTTTTGTGATAATTTGAATACAGTTGGCTATAAACTTAAATTTATTTTTCAAATATTAACTACCTTTCTTTATATTTTAAAAATTTAGCTATAGTTTTTTTCTGTAAAACAAAAATCTCAACGAATTTTTAACATATGTTTTTTGAAATTAATAATATTATATATATGTATATATGTATAAGGCGATCATTTTATATTGTTAATTCTATTCATCCATTTCAGAGATAGAGAATGGTAAAGGAATTTGTTTAAAAGATAAAGAAAAAAGATTCTTGACACCTTAGCTAGAGGCCTCACGTAACTAGGAGGTAATTACTCCCATCTATATTTTTACGTGATGTGATTTATTAATAATTATTAAATAGGTTAATAAGAGTGTAAAGAGACTCACAATTTTTTCACTGTAATAAACATAATAAAAAAAAAAGATATTTGTTTGACATGTTATCAACATTGTATAATTTCAGGGTTTTTCAAGTTCCTTTCCGGATATTTGCCAAATGAAATAATGTTATGTTGTTAAAGCTATCTCCTACAAGATGAATGTTTTGATCATTAAGATGATAAAGAAATAAATTAATTTGATTAATTTAAGAAATACATGATGCCATATTTAATTTTTTCTTAAATATTTACGTAAATTTAAATTATTTAAAATAAATTTTAATATGTATTTAATTCCTTCAAAATTAGTTCATTTCATCACTTACAATATGCATTAAGAAGAAAAAAGCAAACTTTTTAATGTAATATATATACAATTTCTTTTTAAATATAATCATTCTTCCGATATCAGAATATAAGACAATAGTGTTTAGTTTTTTTAGTTCTAAATGCCTGAGGTTCAAAATAATTGGGACTTATTTTATTATAACGCTCAAAATGAGTTCCAAATATTTCAATTTGAACTTGATTCTTAGATCTTGAACTGAAAATTCGTGATTTGTATTCAATAATGAGAATTCTGATTAAGTTTTCGGATCAGCGAGGATATATTACACGACAATGAACTGTTTATTTTTTAAATATTAATGTATAATAAAAATGTTTAATATTTTTGTACCAAATTAATTTAAATTTATATACTGAAATTATTCTTATTTTATTGGTAATTTTATTTTTTCTATTACATATTTACGTACTACTTACTCCTAAATTCATCGAAGTTATATTAAACCCGTTTAACAAATATTAAATGGCCGTAAGATGAAACAAAAACAGAAAACCACAAGTTTATATATCATTTAATTTCTATTACACAGATATTAAGAAATCTTACAGTTCTTTATGAAAATATCCATTCCACAAGTATTTTTAACTAAAAAACAAACTTTATAATTTTATATTTTAAAAACTCACGACTGGACATCGCAAGAGCTTAACTTCGAGATAACGAAGTATAAAAAACTTGCATCTATAAATATAATCACGAAAAAAAATTATTGTTTTTATCAATAGTCTAAACGCTAACGTTGTGATTCAGCGAAATCTGAAGAACAATACTAAAGCTTGTGTGGCAACAGCCAGTGAGGGTAATACAGTAATGAACAGTCCTACGACTTCNTATATATATATATAGTAATTTAAACGCCATCTTCTGTTTACAACACACAATTATTAAATAATACATCAAAATCACAAGGTGACAACTGAATATTTTTCTGAACATAATTCTTATTTTTATTATAATTATTAATAATATAAAATTTTTATGTACTGTACATTTTTTCAACAATAAAAAATAGAAACGGGGCTATCTATTACATCATTTTGCAATTGCAAACAAATACGAATAAATACTGAACGGCTGCAGTTATGCAAATCACTGTTTTTTGCATCGGCATATCGACGCTTCTCTTATTTGGCTCAAAATTCTGGCTTATCAGATTTTTTGTGTAGCCGAGAATTGCATTTATCTGCATTTTTACTTTTCAACATCGTCGGAAAACTCCTGCGTATTCCTAGAATTATCACCCTGTTAACCGTGATACCGGGGAGTTTAACGTAATGTTAGCATTTAGCATGTAAATTTTATATTTCATTCTTTAACGATTTCATCTTTGTGTTTTACCAGGATTAAAAAGATCGAGTTTCTATCATGATCAATGCTCTTTACGAATTGGATGTCGGAGGAGGAGAAAACGCGAACGAATACGATAACGTTCAATAAACAAAAAACTTAATATAGCTCAAAATTTATTTAAGAACATTTAAAACGAATCTTTTGGCAAATATCAAACGAAAAAAAAAACCTAGCAACGAGTTGCGTGTCTTTTCCGGCTGTTATGAGATTTTCTTTAAAAAATAACTTTTATATTATTTACAATAAATAAAATTGTGTGTGGCGCCATCTGTTATGAGATCTTGTTATAAAAACTTTTTATACTATTTAATTATTATAAAATGGCAAAAAGCTTCATTTCAAAGGCAGAGATGAGTTTTATACAAAAATAAAAAATAAACGATCCCTCTTAAGATATGATATGTGACCACCTTTATCTTTCCATCCCCTTGACCTTTAGCCACCAAAATTTATTCCGAATACAGTCTTAAACAATTGTACTTTCTGTTTTAAAACAGAATAACATTAATTTATAGGGGTAGGAACCGCTTAGGGTCCCTAAATTTTCTCCGGATCCGGGAAAAATCCCCATCTCCCCCTTTTGAAGGCCCTGCGGAGAAGGGGTTACATCCATCCTTCCATCGGTGCTTTGTATTGATAACCTTCTTATTCGCCGATAGAAAGCATTTCCCTACGACAGTTTAATGCGCAGTCCTTCACTGATATGGGGCATTGATAATACAGTATTAGATTTTATAGATTATAATTCAAAGGGGGTGATAGAGTAAATAGGGGGTCAGACTTAATGAAAATTTTACTTTTTAGCTTATTAAAAACAAATATTATTGGCATTTACAACTTTTTAAAACTCGCTCCTACCCTGAAAATAAGGCAACAGCCTTATTTTCAAGGTAGGAGTGAGTTAAGGGAAAATTTTCAGGGTAGGAGTGAGTTAAGGGAAAAGTTAAGGGAAAATAAGGCTTTTGCCTTATTTTCCCTTAACTTTTAGTAATTATAATGATTTTTAAAACAAACAATACAAAGTTCCTTACCATAAACAAATTTGTTAACAAAATGTCTTGCATTTCTTGCATAGATCCTTAACAGTACCAGTAATAAATTACCAGATCACAATAGAATCATTAAACAGTTGAATGATAGAAAATTTAATGTGTAAAATCTATAAATAATTATAAATTAATACAGTTTAAACTATGTAATTAACCAAAATTTTAAATTTAATATTTAAATAGCTTTGTTCTGAAGCTTAAGATGTGTTATTTGAATTGTAATCATATAAATTAAATTATATGATGAATATTTTAAAGCTTTTCTTTGTTTATATTAAAGGTTAAATTCATTTTATCCACATAATAAAAGTATGAATATAAATATTATATTACAATTATCTTTTATCAACCATTAATGATAGAACCTTTATCAAATACATAATACAATATTTAAGTTAAAAGAGGCAAATTTATTGAATATATTTTATATTTTTATTGTAAAGTTTATAAAAAAAAATTTATTTATTTATCAGTTGAATTTTGGAATTATTAAAAAATATAATTCTATTAACATAAACATAATTTCATTTTTTAATTATTAGGAATTAAAGAATTAAAGAAATTAATAATTCAAAAATTATTCTCGTATTGTAAGAATATTATTATTACTTTTAATTAATATAATTTTAGAAATTAGGTAAATAATTGTATAATTTTTAATGATAAATTTCAAAGTAGACTCCATATAATAATATCTGGATAAACATAAATACTAAAAAAATTATAAGCTTTATTTAATTAAACTTCTTCATTCTATTATCAGAGCCAAAAAAAGACCCAATCAAATGAGATAGAATAACTTAGACCCCACAGTAAACTTAGGGCCCTTAGTAATTTCTATCCCAATAAAAATTTAATGTTATTTTTATCAACAGAAAAAATAAAATCTTTAATTAAGACTGTCTTTTATTAATAAAAAGACATTCTACGTATTTCACGTGTTTAAAAAAACAAAAGGCTAATGGGATTCGCTCTTCTCCAGGCCCCATATAAACCCCTCGATGGCCCTGCATATTTATAATAATAGTGAAATAAAGTAGTGTGTTTTATTATTATTATTATTTTACTCTATTTTATTTTATTACTGAGAGCAAGCGATTTGCATACACAGTATATGTTGTATTATATCCATACACACACACACACACACACGTACACAATCAAATATACTGTATATGTTTTTTTTTATGATCTTTGCGAACTTTCCACTCCAGTTTCTATCTATAATCGTATCGGACATTCTGATATCAAAATTAGAAAGTGATATTAGCATTAAATTTCTTGTTTATAAATTTCAATTCAACTGTAATTTTATACGAATTATTATTTGGTTAAACTTTTTCTGAACTTCCTCGTTCCATTGTTTCTGTATGCATTAATAAACTGCCTGTTAGTTTCTCTGACCAAGATTCTAAACGGCTGGACGAATTGTTTCTGTTAAAGGTGATAAAACCGGAAGATAAGAGAACACAAACATATGCCTAAGGCTAGACTAGGTTCGTGTGTTGAACGTTATCTATTATACACTAGTCTTGTTTTACGTGAGGGTCTGACAGGCCATCTGGCATTTTGGAAAATGTCAGAGAGGCCAGGGGTCTCCCTGGCCAGTTAACACTGCTCCGAGTTTTACGAGAAATGCATAATTTTAGAAACCCATTAAGCATAATATTAGTATCTGAGAGTATGTTACTGTCTTTTATATATAAGTGTGTGGCATACTCGAGTATATTGCGATTCAAATTGATCCAATTACTTAGTACAGTATAGCGTCGATTATCCGAAAAAAAATTGATTAACCGAATTCTTTCCTCCCCCTGCGGGCACTAAGAGGACCTTTTTGGGGAAATTCGCCAATATATTATAGCCAAAGCCACCTTTTTTTTACTTCGTGTTGTTGTGTGTACTTGACAAGCCGACAGTAGATTACACTCTAGTGCGGAGCCTTCCCCAATTGTGGGCCTGGCCATAATGGGTTCGGCCAGGCCCACAATTGGGGAAGCCGGGTGGTGAGGGAGGGGGCCCGACACATTTGGACGGACCATCTCGAAAACTTCCTGGGGGTTTATCGACCGTCCGAGGCCCACCAGTGGACAAGCGGTTCCGTTCCCTGAACACTGGGAGTTCGGTCGTGGGTTCGCTGCTGGCCACGTGGAGTTTTCCGGGTTTTCTCCACTTCTGTAATGCATGAATAGGGGCCAGACTCTTAAATAAGACCTCCCGGAAGGCATTTTAGGCAGATCGCCCCTAGGCAGATCGCCCGAGCGTTGCGTTGCCATAATTTAACTAAACTAACGAATCGACCGTCTGAATTCGATCCCGGGTCTCTAGAGCGATAGGTTGCCATCTTAACCCATCGGCCATCCGGTGTAAAAAGATTCATTTTAATTTTACTACAATAGTAAAATTAAAATTACTGTTTATACTTTATTTAAGGTAGCCTATTTGTTTTATTATTATTATTATTCTTTACATACCAAGTATGATTGGTTAACCGAAAAATACTCCAATTAATCGAATTAATTGAGATTTCGGGCCATCCGGATAATTGGGTTTTTGCTTAATTAAAATAGTCCCCAAGTGGCAGCCTACCACTCTGGGGTCCCCGGGTTCGAATCTTGACGGGTCGAATAATCCCCAGGAATTTTTCGGGAGAGTAGTCCGTCTGGATATGTCGGGCCCCGTCCCTCACCACTCGCCGCTCATTGTGGGCCTGGCCGAACCCATAATGTGCTTGAAAAATAGGCCTTCTTAGTGCCCACGGGGCGGAAAAAGTTAAGGTTAGTTCATATTATGGCGGAAAGCTTAATATGTTAGGCAATATGTCAATTTTATTTTATTTTGTCTCATTAAATGGCAAAACGACTTTTCCGTTAATTGTGTACATTTCTTATAACATCCATTAACTGTAAAGATCGTGTATTTAACAATTACTATAGCGAACTTTCCTCGTATTCAATACCAGAATGTGAAGCTTCCATAACACTGTCTATAAAGGCGGTGACATGTTTAACAAATGAGGAAAAAAGCGGAAGTAACTTGCCACGACTTAGCGATCAATGGATGATGCTCAGGGCCGGCCTTAAGCCGATTGGACCGATTGCTCTTAATTTGGCTCCGCACTACAGTGTAATCTACTCTTGGCTTGTCAAATACACACAACACGAAGTAAAAAAAGGGGCTTTGGATATACAGTAGAGCNGAATACGATAACGTTCAATAAACAAAAAACTTAATATAGCTCAAAATTTATTTAAGAACATTTAAAACGAATCTTTTGGCAAATATCAAACGAAAAAAATAGACCAACATAGGCCAATGTTTTTTTTTGTTGTTTACGTCTGTCTTCTTTACACGTGTTTTATAGTGGTTGGCCTTGAGCTGTGACGTTTTCGAACTTTCGTCTTTCACAGTTTACTTTCCTGGCTGTTAAGAACAGAATGAATGTATTGTAATTAGTCGACTTTTGATACTCCTGGACTTTTTAAGGTCTTACGACTCTAAAAAAACATGGAAAGGGGGGATTTGTGTTTGTGTGTGTGTTTTGGCCCGTATTTTGCTTTATATTTCCTTACTCCATAGGCCAATAATTTTGAAATTCGACAAGAATACTTCTGTATTATAGGACAGTGACGGACGGGGTGGCCATTTAAAAATACTCAATACTGATTTATTAAAATAAGGATATTTTAATGTGTCATAAGCCAATGGGTTGAAATATATAATACAGTCGACCCCCCTATAACACTGTTGATTTTTCCGTTTTATATGAATTTCGTGTTGTACGAGTCACTTAGATTTTACAAATACGTGTGCCGGGCTTTGAACGGCTGACGTATTTGTAAAATCTAAGTGACTCGTACAACATGGAATTCATATAAAACGGAATTATCAACAGTGTTATAGGG
>NW_019384915.1:210444-219330 GCF_000671375.1 Centruroides sculpturatus | reverse complement strand
ATTACAGTAGAGCGTCGATTTTCCGAATCAATTGGGGACTGGGGTTGTTCGTATAACTGATATTTCGGATAACCGATTTATGTACGAAAAAATAGTTTAACGTATCCAATGTTAAAATTTTGATGTTAAGCCTAGCAAAGACTATTGTATCGTTAAAAATTATTTTTTTATTTTGTACAAACAAAAGAAATATATTGAAAAATATAAAAACAATAAAAAATTATACTTGAGATGTTAATTTAGTATCAAAAACGTAAAATATTTGTGTAGCCCAAGACATAGCCAAAGATTGAAGCGCCACAGCACTGACGAAAATTTAAATTTGCCGACTGGAATTCTTTCGGATGATTGACTTTCTGAAAATCGACGCTCTACTGTATTTAAGTTTAAAAACAACACCATGACACTATCTTAAAGTTAAAACCATATGTGGTGCCATCGGTTATGAGATGTTATTGAAGAAATAGCTTTTATATTATTATAAAAAGGCAAAAAGGTTTAATTTTGATGGTAGACATGATTTTATATATATATAAACCTGTAAATGCTAGTAATGAGTTAAATCTTCATTAAGTCCGACCCCATTCGAGATATAATACATAACTCTCTATCTCTTCATCCCGTCGAGTTCCGTAATCCAAAATTTAATAGCATCAACGCCCCTTATATACAGGTTACCAGGCCAAACTTTATTACTTAATTTTTACCCTATTTTGAGTTATTAAATTAAACGAAACAGATGCAAATACACATACACCAATGAGTGTAACTCACGAAGTCCTTCCCTTACTACCCGGCTGCTCCATTGTAAGCCTGGCCGAATCCATAATGGGCTTGCCGAAAAGGTCCTCTTAGTGCCCATACGGCTGAAAGGGTAAAATTTTAACAGTTTACAGGAACATGCTTTCAAGCTTCAATACAAAGTTTCACTCCATTAGAGCAATGCCGTGTTCAGTAATGAAGAATGCTATGAAATTTAATTGGCTAGGAGGATCAAGCTAAGTGTTATATGAACTTCTTATGTTATACCAATTTAAATAAATTCAAAATTATAAGCCAAGAAACATCTAAAGAAATTCATATTCAAGATCCGTCGATCATTTTGATCAAAGGATCTTGATACCTTTCACAGGGTGATGCCGATGTATATTGGCATCACCCTGTGAAGATCCATGTATATTGTAAGATACTATTAAAAACTTTAGTATTTATGCTTCCACGATAAAAAAAAATTTGCCACAGGAACTACGTTGATTAATTTGTTTATGGCAATGCGACACACGGGGAATACCACCTGGGACGACTTTCTATGGGAAACTGGCTCCTATATAAGTGTTAAGAATATAAATTATTAGCCAAAATAAAAATGAAAAAGAACCAAGGTATATATATATATATATATTTCTTTTATTATTGAAAGATAAATTACTACATATGCTTCTTTTATGTAGGAGCTCATATATTTTCATTATAGTAGGTATTTAGAACTGTTTTTTTTTTAGAAAAGATACATAACAGATTGTGATTCAAAAATCCAGTATTTGTAATTGCTTATTTCTATGAATAAGAAGCAATTTAAAAAAAGATTATCTGTTCATAGCATTAACGATACTAAGTTTATGTTTTTCCGTATGTCGCCATCTTGGAGTTAGAACTGTATTTCTGAAATAGTAAATTTGATAGTACGGCAAAAGAAACGGTTACAAAAAAGAGTGATTTCAACTTAGACTAAATGCTTCAAGGTTTTAAAGCACGTTCTATTTTATAGGACAAGTATTAAAAGTCCCATTTTCTGTAAGCAATTCTATTTTAGAATGGTAACATTTTATCATCGCCATAAATTTTTATGTAGTACGTGTATAAGAAATATTGGTTTTCTATGAATTATAAGATATTTAAAGCTGTTTTTTTCCTGGGACTATTCAGAAAAGATAAATCGTCAGTTTTCAAATATAACACAGTATTATCGTCATATGTTTTAACGAATAATACATTTTATAACACGAAAAGAAGGCCACACCAGTTTCTAACATTAACTTAAATGTAAGAAATATAAATTAAGTTTAACGTATTGTATTCAATATACCATTTTACCATAATGAAATTAAAATGTTCTTGAATTATTTCTATCAAATACAATGATTACAATAGACCTGGTAACAATTCATTAAGATTTAAAATGTTTTTATATTAACTTCAATAACATTCTAATAAAACAGTGCGTATATGAAATGCCTCAAAACTAATTGTAAATTATATAATTTTACTTTAATTTAATATATTTGCGTGTATACAAGCGTTCATACATAAATTGGGCTGTATATACGCTATAAATGTCAGTCTTGCAACTTTATACCGTTTCTTCATTAAATAAATCGCAACTTGGAGGTATTTTTTCTTTCTTTTTTAGTAAAAACTTGCCTACTGTAAAGCCTAACGAAACGACGATAAAACAATTACTAAATGCCTTGTGTAATACACAAGAAAGAACTAAACAAAATACCCAATCTTATAGAACTGTAGATTATTTATTAATATAACAAGACAGTATGTAAACTCGAACGTAACTTTACCGCCAGGTTAGATTCTTCCGAGTTATAAAGGAAAATTACCGCTATTATACCGTAAACATCGAGTACAGTATATGTTTAAACGCGTAAACAACCGAACGCAACATTACTGTATTAGACTTTGAAACGATAAAAACAATCCTAAACTTATGAGAGTTTTCAAGTATTCGTTAAAGAAAATAAAACAAGCGAAAGTAAGATTTATTTTACTTTTTTTTTATAGGTTTTTTTTCTAGTTGATGAGGAATAAGAAAATACGTACAGTACAATACAGTACGTACGACGGTACGTATAAAAGTATGAAAGAATATACTACTGTGTATGTATGTATGTATGTATGTATGCGTGTTATAATCGACAAATCGAGGTTACGTTAGTAGAACGGTAGAGGTGAGTCGTATCGTTTAATCTTTAATTCGAGTTTCGTGTTGCATGGAAATATTTTCGATCATCCACGTGGATCCTAAAAAGTGATCTTCTCGCCTACCCATAATTCACAGCGTGACAGAGGCGGGAAGATGTTAGGCCTACTTTGTAAAACGATAGAAAAGTTGCTTTTATATAACTAAAGACGGTTTTAACGAAATAATTAAAACGATATTAGTAAAGGTAATATAATATACTAAAGAAATATGAATAATTTTAATCTCGTTCTTCGTTATTTATTCATTTATAAGCTTAGTTTCCTGTTTTAGCGTTAGGCCTAACAGTATTTCTTTCTTTTTTTTCTTTTTTTTTTACTTTTTATAGCATTATTATTTTTTTTTAAATTGCATTTTATAAATTTATTAAATTTCCCATTAGAAATGTTTTCTTTTTATATATATATATTTTTTAAAATTTAATTTTATTTCATTTAATTGTTTGTGTACATTGCTTTATCATTGTCTTAAGTGAAAATATTTTCTGTTGCAATTCAGCAGGTGGAATGATTGTTAGGCCTAAATGATATATGATTAAAAAAATGCTTACAAAATTATTACAATAATATTCTATTAATTCTTGGCCCTGTGTTTTTTTTAAAGTAAACTAGGCCAAGTTTTATTACTTGTGATCGTTTATTAATAAATTAATTGTGGGTGGTGGTGGTAGTGTAACATGCGGTCATTTGTGTTTGACACCAGATGCTATGGTGGTAAACAATCATCAAAATTTCTCTTTGTTGTAATTTTTTCTTTAATTCTTTCTAATGATTCCATTGTTAAAATCTAAAGCCATTCTCATCCCAAAAGATTGATCAATTTTAACAATTAAAACATTTGTTGNGTAAATGATGACGACGAGTAAAATCTTCATTAAGTCCGATCCTTTTCGAGATATGACACATGATCTCACCCCTATCTCCCTACCTCCTCGAACTTTAACCACCGAAATTTAACAGCATCAATGACCCTTATACACAAGTTACCGTGCCAAATCAATAATGGAGGTGACACGGAAAGAGAAATTCACGGATAAGAAGAGGTCAAAGATGTGATAGAACAGAACAAATTCCGTAAATGGAAATGTACTGGGCAAATAAGGAAACACTACAAATAGATAGGCCAATATTATACTAAATTGATAAATAGAAAAAGAAAGGAGGACCAAAGAGGCGACAAAAATAGAGAATTTGCAGTAGAAGAATGGAAGAATTTAAGACGGGCCTTCATCCAGGTGAGAACAGAAAGAGTTTGACGATGATTAGGATGGTGATTTTGGGTAGGGGCATCGTTTCACATCCATTATGATAATGCAAAATAGTGATAGTATCTTATAGTAAATGCTAGAATATACTACATAGCGTAACCGTGACGATGGTTACAGCGCCTAGATAGCAACGATTGGTACTATCAACGAATTAGAATATTTAGTTCGTTACTGTACACAACACAAGTACAACGCTCCTTGACTAAAAAGAAAATGGCGGACGTATATTCAATTTTCTTCAAGCATGGCGTCACTTCAGCCGCTATGTAATATATTCTAGCTCATTAGAAGGATCGATATATCCTGACAGACTCCCCGAAACATTTCTGGGGTTTTAAAGCTCGTCCTGATTCGATCCGAGTAATTACTACAGGTCATAACAATACTCATACGTAGTATCTTTTATATTTATAATTTATTACGTCGCGGCCGAAATGTAAAATGACGTTCTCCATTACAGTCTGTCTATGGAAAGAATCAGCTTGGGTATTAACCAATGATCATCGTTTAGTCGTGGCAAGTTACTTCCGCTTTCTTCCTCATTTGTTAAACATGTCACCGCCATTATAAACAGTGTATGGAAGCTTCGCGCTCTGGTATTAGAATCCGCTATAGTAGTAGTTAAATGCATCATTGTTTACAGTTAATGAATGCTACTGAAAATTAACACAATTAACGAAAAAGTCGTTCTGCCACCTAGTGAGAGAAAATGTAATAAAATTCACAAAATAAAGCGAAAAGTGTTGACGACATTAGGGAATGTGATGATTGGTTAACTGACGCGTGACGTTGTTCTCAAGTCTATTCTTTCCGTAGACAGACTATAGTCTCAGTTCGTTTTGAAAACGTTTAGCTTCACTTCATATATATATATATATATATTGTAATTTAAACGCCATCTTCTGTTTACAACACACAATTATTAAATAATACATCAAAATCACAAGGTGACAACTGAATATTTTTCTGAACATAATTCTTATTTTTATTATAATTATTAATAATATAAAATTTTTATGTACTGTACATTTTTTCAACAATAAAAAATAGAAACGGGGCTATCTATTACATCATTTTGCAATTGCAAACAAATACGAATAAATACTGAACGGCTGCAGTTATGCAAATCACTGTTTTTTGCATCGGCATATCGACGCTTCTCTTATTTGGCTCAAAATTCTGGCTTATCAGATTTTTTGTGTAGCCGAGAATTGCATTTATCTGCATTTTTACTTTTCAACATCGTCGGAAAACTCCTGCGTATTCCTAGAATTATCACCCTGTTAACCGTGATACCGGGGAGTTTAACGTAATGTTAGCATTTAGCATGTAAATTTTATATTTCATTCTTTAACGATTTCATCTTTGTGTTTTACCAGGATTAAAAAGATCGAGTTTCTATCATGATCAATGCTCTTTACGAATTGGATGTCGGAGGAGGAGAAAACGCGAACGAATACGATAACGTTCAATAAACAAAAAACTTAATATAGCTCAAAATTTATTTAAGAACATTTAAAACGAATCTTTTGGCAAATATCAAACGAAAAAAAAAACCTAGCAACGAGTTGCGTGTCTTTTCCGGCTGTTATGAGATTTTCTTTAAAAAATAACTTTTATATTATTTACAATAAATAAAATTGTGTGTGGCGCCATCTGTTATGAGATCTTGTTATAAAAACTTTTTATACTATTTAATTATTATAAAATGGCAAAAAGCTTCATTTCAAAGGCAGAGATGAGTTTTATACAAAAATAAAAAATAAACGATCCCTCTTAAGATATGATATGTGACCACCTTTATCTTTCCATCCCCTTGACCTTTAGCCACCAAAATTTATTCCGAATACAGTCTTAAACAATTGTACTTTCTGTTTTAAAACAGAATAACATTAATTTATAGGGGTAGGAACCGCTTAGGGTCCCTAAATTTTCTCCGGATCCGGGAAAAATCCCCATCTCCCCCTTTTGAAGGCCCTGCGGAGAAGGGGTTACATCCATCCTTCCATCGGTGCTTTGTATTGATAACCTTCTTATTCGCCGATAGAAAGCATTTCCCTACGACAGTTTAATGCGCAGTCCTTCACTGATATGGGGCATTGATAATACAGTATTAGATTTTATAGATTATAATTCAAAGGGGGTGATAGAGTAAATAGGGGGTCAGACTTAATGAAAATTTTACTTTTTAGCTTATTAAAAACAAATATTATTGGCATTTACAACTTTTTAAAACTCGCTCCTACCCTGAAAATAAGGCAACAGCCTTATTTTCAAGGTAGGAGTGAGTTAAGGGAAAATTTTCAGGGTAGGAGTGAGTTAAGGGAAAAGTTAAGGGAAAATAAGGCTTTTGCCTTATTTTCCCTTAACTTTTAGTAATTATAATGATTTTTAAAACAAACAATACAAAGTTCCTTACCATAAACAAATTTGTTAACAAAATGTCTTGCATTTCTTGCATAGATCCTTAACAGTACCAGTAATAAATTACCAGATCACAATAGAATCATTAAACAGTTGAATGATAGAAAATTTAATGTGTAAAATCTATAAACAATTATAAATTAATACAGTTTAAACTATGTAATTAAGACTTTAGAATATGTCACTGAGAATTGATCAAATTTCAAAATTTTCTTGGTAAATGATGACGACGAGTAAAATCTTCATTAAGTCCGATCCTTTTCGAGATATGACACATGATCTCACCCCTATCTCCCTACCTCCTCGAACTTTAACCACCGAAATTTAACAGCATCAATGACCCTTATACACAAGTTACCGTGCCAAATCAATAATGGAGGTGACACGGAAAGAGAAATTCACGGATAAGAAGAGGTCAAAGATGTGATAGAACAGAACAAATTCCGTAAATGGAAATGTACTGGGCAAATAAGGAAACACTACAAATAGATAGGCCAATATTATACTAAATTGATAAATAGAAAAAGAAAGGAGGACCAAAGAGGCGACAAAAATAGAGAATTTGCAGTAGAAGAATGGAAGAATTTAAGACGGGCCTTCATCCAGGTGAGAACAGAAAGAGTTTGACGATGATTAGGATGGTGATTTTGGGTAGGGGCATCGTTTCACATCCATTATGATAATGCAAAATAGTGATAGTATCTTATAGTAAATGCTAGAATATACTACATAGCGTAACCGTGACGATGGTTACAGCGCCTAGATAGCAACGATTGGTACTATCAACGAATTAGAATATTTAGTTCGTTACTGTACACAACACAAGTACAACGCTCCTTGACTAAAAAGAAAATGGCGGACGTATATTCAATTTTCTTCAAGCATGGCGTCACTTCAGCCGCTATGTAATATATTCTAGCTCATTAGAAGGATCGATATATCCTGACAGACTCCCCGAAACATTTCTGGGGTTTTAAAGCTCGTCCTGATTCGATCCGAGTAATTACTACAGGTCATAACAATACTCATACGTAGTATCTTTTATATTTATAATTTATTACGTCGCGGCCGAAATGTAAAATGGCGTTCTCCATTACAGTCTGTCTATGGAAAGAATCAGCTTGGGTATTAACCAATGATCATCGTTTAGTCGTGGCAAGTTACTTCCGCTTTCTTCCTCATTTGTTAAACATGTCACCGCCATTATAAACAGTGTATGGAAGCTTCGCGCTCTGGTATTAGAATCCGCTATAGTAGTAGTTAAATGCATCATTGTTTACAGTTAATGAATGCTACTGAAAATTAACACAATTAACGAAAAAGTCGTTCTGCCACCTAGTGAGAGAAAATGTAATAAAATTCACAAAATAAAGCGAAAAGTGTTGACGACATTAGGGAATGTGATGATTGGTTAACTGACGCGTGACGTTGTTCTCAAGTCTATTCTTTCCGTAGACAGACTATAGTCTCAGTTCGTTTTGAAAACGTTTAGCTTCACTTCATATATATATATATATATATTGTAATTTAAACGCCATCTTCTGTTTACAACACACAATTATTAAATAATACATCAAAATCACAAGGTGACAACTGAATATTTTTCTGAACATAATTCTTATTTTTATTATAATTATTAATAATATAAAATTTTTATGTACTGTACATTTTTTCAACAATAAAAAATAGAAACGGGGCTATCTATTACATCATTTTGCAATTGCAAACAAATACGAATAAATACTACTGAACGGCTGCAGTTATGCAAATCACTGTTTTTTGCATCGGCATATCGACGCTTCTCTTATTTGGCTCAAAATTCTGGCTTATCAGATTTTTTGTGTAGCCGAGAATTGCATTTATCTGCATTTTTACTTTTCAACATCGTCGGAAAACTCCTGCGTATTCCTAGAATTATCACCCTGTTAACCGTGATACCGGGGAGTTTAACGTAATGTTAGCATTTAGCATGTAAATTTTATATTTCATTCTTTAACGATTTCATCTTTGTGTTTTACCAGGATTAAAAAGATCGAGTTTCTATCATGATCAATGCTCTTTACGAATTGGATGTCGGAGGAGGAGAAAACGCGAACGAATACGATAACGTTCAATAAACAAAAAACTTAATATAGCTCAAAATTTATTTAAGAACATTTAAAACGAATCTTTTGGCAAATATCAAACGAAAAAAAAAACCAGC
>NW_019384915.1:143046-208706 GCF_000671375.1 Centruroides sculpturatus | reverse complement strand
CAAACAAAATAAATATATTGAAAAATATAAAAACAATAAAAAATTATACTTCAGATGTTAATTTAGTATCAAAAACGTAAAATATTTGTGTAGCCCAAGACATAGCCAAAGATTGAAGCGCCACAGCACTGACGAAAATTTAAATTTGCCGACTGGAATTCTTTCGGATGATTGACTTTCTGAAAATCGACGCTCTACTGTATTTAAGTTTAAAAACAACACCATGACACTATCTTAAAGTTAAAACCATATGTGGTGCCATCGGTTATGAGATGTTATTGAAGAAATAGCTTTTATATTATTATAAAAAGGCAAAAAGGTTTAATTTTGATGGTAGACATGATTTTATATATATATAAACCTGTAAATGCTAGTAATGAGTTAAATCTTCATTAAGTCCGACCCCATTCGAGATATAATACATAACTCTCTATCTCTTCATCCCGTCGAGTTCCGTAATCCAAAATTTAATAGCATCAACGCCCCTTATATACAGGTTACCAGGCCAAACTTTATTACTTAATTTTTACCCTATTTTGAGTTATTAAATTAAACGAAACAGATGCAAATACACATACACCAATGAGTGTAACTCACGAAGTCCTTCCCTTACTACCCGGCTGCTCCATTGTAAGCCTGGCCGAATCCATAATGGGCTTGCCGAAAAGGTCCTCTTAGTGCCCATACGGCTGAAAGGGTAAAATTTTAACAGTTTACAGGAACATGCTTTCAAGCTTCAATACAAAGTTTCACTCCATTAGAGCAATGCCGTGTTCAGTAATGAAGAATGCTATGAAATTTAATTGGCTAGGAGGATCAAGCTAAGTGTTATATGAACTTCTTATGTTATACCAATTTAAATAAATTCAAAATTATAAGCCAAGAAACATCTAAAGAAATTCATATTCAAGATCCGTCGATCATTTTGATCAAAGGATCTTGATACCTTTCACAGGGTGATGCCGATGTATATTGGCATCACCCTGTGAAGATCCATGTATATTGTAAGATACTATTAAAAACTTTAGTATTTATGCTTCCACGATAAAAAAAAATTTGCCACAGGAACTACGTTGATTAATTTGTTTATGGCAATGCGACACACGGGGAATACCACCTGGGACGACTTTCTATGGGAAACTGGCTCCTATATAAGTGTTAAGAATATAAATTATTAGCCAAAATAAAAATGAAAAAGAACCAAGGTATATATATATATATATATTTCTTTTATTATTGAAAGATAAATTACTACATATGCTTCTTTTATGTAGGAGCTCATATATTTTCATTATAGTAGGTATTTAGAACTGTTTTTTTAGAAAAGATACATAATAGATTGTGATTCAAAAATCCAGTATTTGTAATTGCTTATTTCTATGAATAAGAAGCAATTTAAAAAAAGATTATCTGTTCATAGCATTAACGATACTAAGTTTATGTTTTTCCGTATGTCGCCATCTTGGAGTTAGAACTGTATTTCTGAAATAGTAAATTTGATAGTACGGCAAAAGAAACGGTTACAAAAAAGAGTGATTTCAACTTAGACTAAATGCTTCAAGGTTTTAAAGCACGTTCTATTTTATAGGACAAGTATTAAAAGTTCCATTTTCTGTAAGCAATTCTATTTTAGAATGGTAACATTTTATCATCGCCATAAATTTTTATGTAGTACGTGTATAAGAAATATTGGTTTTCTATGAATTATAAGATATTTAAAGCTGTTTTTTTCCTGGGACTATTCAGAAAAGATAAATCGTCAGTTTTCAAATATAACACAGTATTATCGTCATATGTTTTAACGAATAATACATTTTATAACACGAAAAGAAGGCCACACCAGTTTCTAACATTAACTTAAATGTAAGAAATATAAATTAAGTTTAACGTATTGTATTCAATATACCATTTTACCATAATGAAATTAAAATGTTCTTGAATTATTTCTATCAAATACAATGATTACAATAGACCTGGTAACAATTCCATTAAGATTTAAAATGTTTTTATATTAACTTCAATAACATTCTAATAAAACACTGCATATATGAAATGCCTCAAAACTAATTGTAAATTATATAATTTTACTTTAATATATATGCGTGTATACAAGCATTCATACATAAATTGGGCTGTATATACGCTATAAATGTCAGTCTTGCAACTTTATACCGTTTCTTCATTAAATAAATCGCAACTTGGAGGTATTTTTTCTTTCTTTTTTAGTAAAAACTTGCCTACTGTAAAGCCTAACGAAACGACGATAAAACAATTACTAAATGCCTTGTGTAATACACAAGAAAGAACTAAACAAAATACCCAATCTTATAGAACTGTAGATTATTTATTAATATAACAAGACAGTATGTAAACTCGAACGTAACTTTACCGCCAGGTTAGATTCTTCCGAGTTATAAAGGAAAATTACCGCTATTATACCGTAAACATCGAGTACAGTATATGTTTAAACGCGTAAACAACCGAACGCAACATTACTGTATTAGACTTTGAAACGATAAAAACAATCCTAAACTTATGAGAGTTTTCAAGTATTCGTTAAAGAAAATAAAACAAGCGAAAGTAAGATTTATTTTACTTTTTTTTTATAGGTTTTTTTTCTAGTTGATGAGGAATAAGAAAATACGTACAGTACAATACAGTACGTACGACGGTACGTATAAAAGTATGAAAGAATATACTACTGTGTATGTATGTATGTATGTATGTATGCGTGTTATAATCGACAAATCGAGGTTACGTTAGTAGAACGGTAGAGGTGAGTCGTATCGTTTAATCTTTAATTCGAGTTTCGTGTTGCATGGAAATATTTTCGATCATCCACGTGGATCCTAAAAAGTGATCTTCTCGCCTACCCATAATTCACAGCGTGACAGAGGCGGGAAGATGTTAGGCCTACTTTGTAAAACGATAGAAAAGTTGCTTTTATATAACTAAAGACGGTTTTAACGAAATAATTAAAACGATATTAGTAAAGGTAATATAATATACTAAAGAAATATGAATAATTTTAATCTCGTTCTTCGTTATTTATTCATTTATAAGCTTAGTTTCCTGTTTTAGCGTTAGGCCTAACAGTATTTCTTTCTTTTTTTTCTTTTTTTTTTACTTTTTATAGCATTATTATTTTTTTTTAAATTGCATTTTATAAATTTATTAAATTTCCCATTAGAAATGTTTTCTTTTTATATATATATATTTTTTAAAATTTAATTTTATTTCATTTAATTGTTTGTGTACATTGCTTTATCATTGTCTTAAGTGAAAATATTTTCTGTTGCAATTCAGCAGGTGGAATGATTGTTAGGCCTAAATGATATATGATTAAAAAAATGCTTACAAAATTATTACAATAATATTCTATTAATTCTTGGCCCTGTGTTTTTTTTAAAGTAAACTAGGCCAAGTTTTATTACTTGTGATCGTTTATTAATAAATTAATTGTGGGTGGTGGTGGTGGTAGTGTAACATGCGGTCATTTGTGTTTGACACCAGATGCTATGGTGGTAAACAATCATCAAAATTTCTCTTTGTTGTAATTTTTTCTTTAATTCTTTCTAATGATTCCATTGTTAAAATCTAAAGCCATTCTCATCCCAAAAGATTGATCAATTTTAACAATTAAAACATTTGTTGGAAGTATTTACATTTCCTATTTTGGTTAAAAAAAAAAAAAAAAAACATAAAAGTGAAGTCTCCCCTTTTTTTTATTTCTTAAGATTAAGTTTCATTTAATTTAATAGTTTTTTTATGTTCTTAATATTGTTTTTTGCACTTTTATTTATTTATTTATTTTTTTTAATAATATTTCATACTTGAATTATATTCTTTAATCGTTTTACATTTTAAAAAAAAATGGAAAAGAGACATTTAAAATTTTTCTTTTAATTACTTCACATATGCTTGTTAACACATGATTTTTACTTGTGTTTTGATTAAAAAAAAATAGTAAAAAGTATAGAAAATTAAAGTTAATATGTTTCTGATATACCTGTTAATTTGTGATCTAATTGTTTTAATTTGTTTAGGTTTAAGTGTTAATGATCAGACCAATTCTAATATGTGTTAGAAAATCTTAATTTAATGTTAAATTTTTCCTGATAGGAAGTAAAAGTAAGCCTGAGTATTTGGATTTGCTGTTACTTAAAAGTTGAATAGATTACTTGGTAGATTATTTTATAACTAGCAATATTCATTAAATATTAATGGAAAATATTTTAATATAATTTATTAAAGTTTAAGTAACTAATATTTCAAGCAGAATACAAAACTTCATCTGGCTTGTAGCTGAACTATTAAATAATTCTTTTGTATATAACTAGTTTATTTTATTTTAGAATTGATGTATAGCCGTAGTAATATATCTTGTAATGTAACAAATGTTTCCTTTTAATTTATGATTCTAATGTTTTATAAACTTCAACACTAGTTTAAAGGCTTAGATTTTAAATGCCGATATTGAAACTTATTTAAAATTTATTGTTTTGGGTATCAGATATTTAAAAAAATATATATCAGGAAACTAAAATCTTTTTATTAATTACTTTATTTTTATCATGGCCTCAAATTTTGCAACTCTAATTTAATTTACTTCTAATTAGATAGGTTTATCCTCAAAGTTTCAGCTTTCTAAGTCCTATGACAGTGCATTCTAATGATGTATGGGATGACCCACCCCACACTCTCCCCATTCCGAAACCTGATAAACGTAATTAAATGTAGAAATTAATCGTGTGTGTGTGTTACATTGTAGTTATGTATGTGTTGGGGGTGAGGCCGCTCCAATCTTGAAAAATTATATTTATGTTTATTAATACATGGTAATGCCAAATAAGGCAAGGGATGACTGCTCTCCAAAATCAATAACAATAAGAACAACCCCAACAATTCATTAAAACAAATGCTTTATCCTCATTTGTTTTAATGAATAAAAATATGGACAAAAGAAGATGACCAATAAAAATGTTTTATTAAAAAAATATTTTTAATATTGATATATTATAATTATTACTTCAAGAAAAGAGTAAAACAGTAAGTCACATCATAGCTTCTATGCTACATACAGTTTGCATAGAAGCAGAAAAATTTAGGCTAATTTATAACTTATCTAAAATTAGAAATTGTTTGCAAAATTACTTAATTATAAAAGAATTTTTAGGGAAGAATTGAAGGAAAGAAACTTTGAAACAATTGATAATTAACTAATCTTACCAATCTTAAATATCCCTGATAGTAATCATTGCATATGTAGAAACTTATATTCAGATTAGTGCCAAACATTTAAATAAGTGTGATATTAAAATAAATTATTTGAAAATTTTNCCAGATCTAGACTGGTTGGTGGTTCCTAATCCACTGTAAAGCCCGGATCTGGCACCCTCTGACTTCCACCTGTTCAGTCGAATGAAGGACAGTCTTTGGGGACAATGATTTGACGACACAGAGAAGGTGTAAGTGGCTGTGAAGAAGTGGGTATAATGGTGCACACTTGAATGTCTTTCAAGGACTCCAGAGTTGGGTTCAATGAAGGTACAAATGAATCAATTGTAATGTAAGATGATGATGAGTAGTACCTTTTTGTATAGAGGACGAGTTACTCTAACAAGTGCAATTTGATAAGTTTTTTTATGTACTGATGTAAGTTATGTCCACATTTGCAATAGTTTTAATACAGCCCTTATATAAGAATAATATTAAACAATGGTTTTTTACAAAAATTAATTATTCAAAGAGAAAGAAAGAAAAAAAATTGAATCGTTTAAATCATATAATTAATATCATTTAGTTACTCTGTTAATTTAGAATGACTCTTATGATTCATAGTGAATGATTTCTCATCCATTTAATATTTAAACTTCCTTGTGTTCAATAATCTTTTATACTAAATAGATTCTTGCATAAAGTAAATTTATGCAATAAATATGTAAGATAAAGTTGAAATTTATTGAAATTTAAATTGAACAACTAGTCATTTAAATTGGAATTGCCTATGTTAAGAAATTCTTAACATTTTATAATAAAAACAAATTTTTAGAGAAATGTCATTTTGTAAGGTCAATATTTAATCTTTCAGACTATGTTAAACTTCTACTTCAGTCTTTATTGTTGGAATATTGTTTATATTGTATTTTTATCTTGAAATAAGTTTTTAAAAGTATAAAGTAAAAGCTATTTTATATAACTTTCATTTTTCTTAATTTGTTGAAATATAAAGTAAAGAAGCTAACGCTTTGTTTTAAACATGGTAAAAACACTTAATGCAAAAATCATATTTCTTTCTTATCATCATTATTTTCAGGAATTTTGTAGAATTAAGCTTAAATGCCTGTATCTAGAGAAATTAATGTCGTCCATCTCTTCTCTGAAAGTATTATATATTGTTCTTTTTTGATTTACGCCTCAATACTTGTTTTACTAATTAGTTTCTGTTCATTCTATACAAATGTAATTATTTTTTGTTTATTACTTAAGAAATTTTTAGTCAAAAATATTGTTAATCTAATATTTTTCTCATATTCATGATATTAATCTTATTCTCAGTAAATGTCTTTAATCTGTGTTATTTGTATTCTTTGTTTTTTTTCTAAAATTTGAAGTTTGAACTGTGGTTCTAAGATGCATTGTCAGTTTAATTCAGTTTTACGTATGTGCTGAAGTATTTACATTTACATTATGTAAACATTAACACGCCAAAAAAATTTTATTGTAATAAAGATTTAATCTATTATAAGGCAAGCTTTTAGAAATGATTTACAATAGAGATTATTCCATAAATGCTTGTAAATTATATAAAATGTGTATATCACACTTCATAAAATATTTTAATATAATTTATTAAAGTTTAAGTAACTAATATTTCAAGCAGAATACAAAACTTCATCTGGCTTGTAGCTGAACTATTAAATAATNGAAGTTTGAACTGTGGTTCTAAGATGCATTGTCAGTTTAATTCAGTTTTACGTATGTGCTGAAGTATTTACATTTACATTATGTAAACATTAACACGCCAAAAAAATTTTATTGTAATAAAGATTTAATCTATTATAAGGCAAGCTTTTAGAAATGATTTACAATAGAGATTATTCCATAAATGCTTGTAAATTATATAAAATGTGTATATCACATTATATTTAATGTAAATAATGTCTAACAATATGCATAAAACATTTAACTCCTCATAAATAAGGTTTTCTATTTAACAACAAATTTTACTTTGACAGTGAAATTTAATTATTTTATATTTATTATATACAAATAAATATAACTTTAGAATTTCAGAAATTTATAGATTATTTAATTTATTTTCTAATTCCTGTTGTTGTTATGAGGTGACAGCATGACTGCCTATCTCTAGTCCAGATCCATTCATTTAATCAGTTTTATTGTAGCCCAAAAATAGCCTAGTAGTAAGGCTTAAGTTTATTATTCTAGATCTTAAGATTATCAAATTACAAATCTGAATAACTAAAGAAAAAGTATGTATAAATATAGAGCATATCTATACATATATTCTTTCAGGATGCTTGTTTCATTGATGATGTCATCTAAAATAATGAAAATTTAAATATTTAAACTTTTTCAAACAAACTATTATGATAAAAATGTAAATAAGACTACAGGGGCTGAACCAAAACTAATGCAAAAGTTTTGGTTCAGCCCCTTTTTAAATTGTTTTATTTACTGGCATAGGTTGTTCAAATTGAACTTTTTGGTAGAGTAACTCATCCTTTATACGAAAATACTACTCAACATAGTCTACATTGCAAGCAATGCATTTGTGTCATCATTGAACCCAACTCTGGAATCCTCTTTGAAACAAGTCAGGTGTGTACTGTTGTACCCACTTCTTCACAGCCACTTTCATCTCTTCTGTGCCATCAAATCATTGCCTTGTCCTTTATTGGACCAAACAGGTGAAAGTCACAGGGTGCCAGATCTAGAATGGTTGGTGGTTCCTAATCCACTGTAAAGCCCGGATCTGGCACCCTCTGACTTCCACCTGTTCAGTCGAATGAAGGACAGTCTTTGGGGACAATGATTTGACGACACAGAGAAGGTGTAAGTGGCTGTGAAGAAGTGGGTATAATGGTGCACACTTGAATGTCTTTCAAGGACTCCAGAGTTGGGTTCAATGAAGGTACAAATGAATCAATTGTAATGTAAGATGATGATGAGTAGTACCTTTTTGTATAGAGGACGAGTTACTCTAACAAGTGCAATTTGATAAGTTTTTTTATGTACTGATGTAAGTTATGTCCACATTTGCAATAGTTTTAATACAGCCCTTATATAAGAATAATATTAAACAATGGTTTTTTACAAAAATTAATTATTCAAAGAGAAAGAAAGAAAAAAAATTGAATCGTTTAAATCATATAATTAATATCATTTAGTTACTCTGTTAATTTAGAATGACTCTTATGATTCATAGTGAATGATTTCTCATCCATTTAATATTTAAACTTCCTTGTGTTCAATAATCTTTTATACTAAATAGATTCTTGCATAAAGTAAATTTATGCAATAAATATGTAAGATAAAGTTGAAATTTATTGAAATTTAAATTGAACAACTAGTCATNAGAGAAAGAAAGAAAAAAAATTGAATCGTTTAAATCATATAATTAATATCATTTAGTTACTCTGTTAATTTAGGATGATTCTTATGATTCATAGTGAATGATTTCTCATCCATTTAATATTTAAACTTCCTTGTGTTCAATAATCTTTTATACTAAATAGATTCTTAATACATTTATAAAAGCTACATGTTAAATATGACAAATAGTTGAAGAGAAATATTTTACAAAAGATATGAAGATAAGAGTTTTAGGTACAGTATATACTGTTATTATTAGATGTGTCTATAAAATTAATGCACAGAACAAAAAATTAAGAATCAATAGGGAAAAAAGATATATATTTAAATTCTTGTTTTGTTTCTAGTTTGTTAATAGAGTAAGTTCTTGCTTCATTAACTATATATATTAAAGACTTAAACTGTCTTGTCAAAACTTTCAGTGATAATACTTGAGCACAGTTCTTCACTAATAGTTGTACAACAATGCATTTTCTTGCATTGCTTATATCTTTTTTCTCTATTGTCTACATGTAGTTATTCCAGCAAGCTTTCCTAGAAATCTGTTGACTGCCTCTTACAACCTTTTTACTATTTCATATTTTATTATTATGTGACTAAAACAAAAATAAAAAGAAAACAGTCTTATGGAATCACTTGTTTCACCAATATAAAATCATATTAGTGAGATAATTATTAATTCACAATTTTAATTGAAAAGCATATGCACGTGATTATTTGTTTTAATTTTTATGTTGAAGTAATGGCAGAACTTGCACTTCACTACAAAGTTTGTGAGTCAAATTGACTTGCTTTTTCCAAAATTAAGAGTGAAATCTTAAAATTTGCAAATCAAAATACCATACACACTGATTTACCCTGTATGAGACAAGGACCAAATTTCAGTTGTGGCACTTAGTGGTTTTATAAAATGCCTTCTCAACTTGCAAATTAGAGTTTCCCTAATTTTGTTTTTAAACAAAACTGTGCAGATATTACCAAGAACGAATTAAAAGAAAGCTATTAAACCATTCCTTGCGAGAAAATATTAATTCCTGGTTACATTGGGTAAGTTTATTAGCCATTTGCCAGTCAATTTATTCCCTCTCAAACTCTCTCAGTGCAATTACTGCGGATAGTAAATCTACCCGATGTAATTTTGACATAACTGTGAATCATGGTGTATTGTTTCTTGCACTTTCTAATACGATTTTCTTTTTTACACGGTGCTCAAAAATACAATGAAGATACAAATTTAACGGATAATAATATAGTGGCATTTTCTCTCATCACTGTTTTTTACTATATTCTTCCCGTGGATTATTAGAGTATCTTTTTAATATTTTTCCATGTCTTATTTACGTCATCTTCAGTTAACTTTCTCCTCGACATATTAATGACGCTAACTACAGACTAAAAATACACTAAAGCTGCACAAGTGAATGCTATAAACAATCTGCAACTCTTCATTATCTATTCTTATTCTTTATTTTAATAAAATTATAACAATTTAGCCATTTTAAAAACTGTCTTTTCGCATGCTTTATCTATTATTTAGTCGCTGGTATGCCGCCATTTTTTTTTAATTCCGTTTTTACAAGCGTTTTAGCGCTTGATAATTGAACTGTTCGTTGCAACGAATTCTCAAATCGTATCACCGAACAATATGACGAACGTGACGTCATTTCGTGGAATATATTATTATACTATAGTCCGTTCTCTATAACTTAAAGCATGCTTCCGCAAGAAATAGTCCGCAGAAACAGTACTTTCTTAAGGGATAAAGTTTATAATAATTTAACAGATGTTTACATTTTTGTTACGACACCAGACAGGTAACGCGGGGAGGATGCATTTTGTAGTATACAGCGATGGGGTGGCTAATTCGGTTTCGTTTACGAAGTTACAACGAACGGACTTATATGCTTACAATAAATTAAAACGAATACTAAATGTTGTTTTCTTATTGTGTACGATGTTTATAATGTACTTGTCAAACGAAATCTTTGTTTTTCCCTTCTTTCTTTCGTTTGAGTGAGTTTGTACTGTTATATTTTCTAGAAAAACAGTTCGATTGTTTCAAAATTCAACAAATAATCCCAGTATAGGTAGTGTCTCTTTATTAAAAATCTGTGGCGATAAATCGGAAGTCGCGCACACACACACTAAGATTAATGCGCTATAAATTATCTTGATTTTCGTGTTGGTCGTTTCCCCCCCCCCCTCTCGACAACAAATCGTTGCTAGAACGTGCGACTCTAGTGTTTTTCGACGTCGTAAGTTGTCGTTAACGGTGAATTACTGGTATATATCGCACTTATCTGCGAATCGCTTCTTCTGCAATCGACGTTACACACGCCTTTTTTGAAGTTCTCTCGCCAATAATTGAAACGACGATGTCTTAAAAGTGGTAAATTGGAATAAAATACCCGTCGCGTTGGTTAAAAAAATCGTCAAAACAAAAATTAAAATGACAGTAGAAACAAATATCAAGTTCTATGGAAAATTTTCTGAGAGTCAAAATTGGCTCACCTGTTGAAAATAGCGTGTCCAGTCGGGTGAATAATAATTGTCAATTTATGCATCAGATGAGAGGAACTGCTACCCCAGCGATGGTAATTTCATATAGAATTATGTACATAGAGGGTGTAAAACACGTAGTGGATTATTAGCAAATAGATTGATTAATAAAGATTGGATTTAATAAAGAAGAAAAGTAAAAAAGGGAAAGAGAATTTTAGAATATTTAATTTTTTTTATGCTTTGATTATAAAATATGCTTTTTTTTTTTTTTTTATTCTCTGTACCAATGATTCTTAACTTTTGTGGACTAGTGGCATGTGTGCAATTTTTGATGGTATGTTGACAAGCCAAGATTGCATCAAAGATTCCCTTATATATGTAAACAAAATGCAATATGAGAAATATAGTATATATATGAAAGGTATAAATGAAAAATAGAAAAATTTATATGCCTAAGAGAAGTTTTTGGCATACTACAATAATGGAAATAAGATTGAGACCATATCAAATTTTTTGACTTAGTGGAAATTTGTTTTGATTTTTTTGAATCTTTTGAATTCAAACAGATAGATAATGTAATAAAATGAAGAAAAATATTTTTATAGAAATGGTTTAATGTATTGTAATATGCTACTATTTGGCACAAAGTTGATAATCACAGATAGTACAAGAAAATTCGGTGACATGGAAAAGGAACTTATGTTGTCATATTGCGAGCAAGGTGATATACAAAGAATCATCATAAGAAAGATTAAATGCAGTAAAACAACTATTGCTAACTTTTTATTTGATCCTGAAAGGTGTGGAACTCATTACAAGAATAGAATGAGACTGCACAAAGTGGGAATTTTTGATGAAGTAAAAAAGAGGGAGAAAAAGTAGCAACGATGTTACTAAATCTTTTTCCTGTAACAGTTCAATATGTGCAATAAATAATGACAGTGGCATGGTGTGTATTTCTTATTGCAATAATTAAACATCACTGACCAAGAAACAAGAATGCCAGGTTGAAATTTGTTAGAAAACAGCATGACTCAAGTGACATGTGGAACATAATATTCAGTGATGAAAAAATTAATATGGATGATCTAGATGGCTATCAGAAGTATTGGCATTGCCTGAAAAATAAACTGAAATGGTTTTCAAAACAGCAAGATGGTGGTTGTTCCTTAATTAATGGCCTGGACATGCTTTTCAACTGCAAGAGAATGTGAAATTTTTTGTCAGGAATAGAAAACACTAAAACATAATCCAGCAATTTTTATAATAAATGCGAACATTTTTGCCTGTGTTGAACAAGCATCATCAGACTAACTAATCCCCAGCTGCTGAAACAACAGGGGATTGCCATATGTGTGCAGAGGGGAGATGATGTAAGACAAGAGAAAGGGAAGGGGAGGATAGTAAAATTTATGCGATCATTTATACATTAAGATACTTTAGGATCATTTATTGCTCTTTATTTCAGTTAACCATCCTGATTGTCATGTTTTTCAGCAGGATAATGTCCCTATTCATTGCTTCAAAAAAAAAGTCTTGAGGAACACACTGAGTGTCATGTACTGGTCTGCATTCAGTTCACACTTAAATCTTATGAAGAAATATGGGACAATACTTGTTCATCTAGTTTATGCTGGTAGATGTCAATTTAATACATGTGAGCTTCAGAATGTGATTCTATTGTCCTGATCTAAAATTCTAGTTTCTCAACTTCAGAACCTTGTAAAAAGTATGCCAAAGTGATGTTTTGAAGTTTGTATTGCTGGAAGCAAAATTGTTAGAATTTGATTTCTTTTGATTTTACACTTAGAATTGAGGCCATTTGACTTACATCTTTACTTCTAAAAACTGTAGTTGAGAACCACTTACGTATCTGTTTATCTGATCCATAAACTATGTCAACTAGTTGTTTTCTTAAGTAAAGAATATTTCATTGTATTATTTTCTATAAGCATCTCTTGTGCACAATATTACATAAACATCAATTATTTGTAACTAAAACTTTAACATTAAAGCTAAAGATAGTTATTTTACTTGATTTGGATGTGAATTACTTTGATAGTAAATATTTGACTCCAAGAAAAATCATCATATTCTTTTATAAAAATGTTGATCCTCTTAAAATACTATCATTTGTCTGATTGTATCCATGCATATTCTTACTCTTGTATTATTATTATTTATGGTTCTGTAATAAATTTGTATAATTCTTGTTTACCATAGTTATTTATTTGAGCAATTTCAAAAAATTTTCATATTACAGGAACGATGATATATCTATATGCTTTTAAGTGGCTTTTGATTTCTCTATTTTTATTAACTTTATTTATTCCATATTTTCTGATTCTGGAGTGGCCATAAAAAGCTCTGGAAACATTATTATATTCTTTCTCATTAATGTTATAATTTAATGCACACCTGCATTGAACAATGCATTGCTACAAGGAACAATATGCTGAATGTATCATGCATTGTAATGTAATATTAATTTTATTATGCTGTTTATTATGTATATATGCCTACATTTCTAGACTATTTAGAGCCTCTGTGTAGAAAATTATAACTCTCAACTAAAAGATGATATACCCATTATCTTCGGGATATATTCTTTTAATAATATAATCATGTTGCTTAATTTCACTTACTATTTTACTTAGAAAATCAAATGAATAAGATTGTTCACGTATTTAATATTTAACATAATACAGTAGACTCTCCCATATCTTAACTACTACGTCATGCCAATACCTCGTCATAATCATGTCAGTGGTGGTTTATGCACTGTGCTCTTCTATAAACTTCAAGGAAACATTAAAATAATAATAAAAATTTTTAAAATATACACACTGCAGTATGGAAAGGTAAGATTTGGAGCAATGTACAACATTTTCGAAAATTTTTAGTTGCCTTTAATCAGTCTGGATATGGGAGGGCAGTCTCCTGTACTTAACACTTCCACTTTGCATGGTTTCATCTTGTGAGGCAATTTATATCTTTAGTTAGATCAGTGATTCCTAAAGTGGTCACTACTGTTCTCTTCAGGGTGGTAGAAGACTCAAAGGGGCACTGGAAGGCAAGGGGCAGTAGAGACAAAGGTAAAAAGAATTTATTGTGAAACAAACAAAAAAAAAAAGAGAAATATATGCATTAAAAGGGAGTGGTAGTCTGAAAAAGTTTGGGAAACATTGAGCTAGATCAGTAGTTGGCAATCTTTCTGGCCTCACAGACCTTACAATTTTGAATCTCGTGGACCACTATCATGAATTTTTTTAAATGATACAAACATCTATAAAATAAAAGTTTCATTTTATTTTGTTAATATGAAATTCAATTCTTTATAACAAATTAGTGTGAAGCTTGTTGCTACTTGTTTAAAGTAAGTTTATGGAGTTTTTGCTCTTTTCCATGATAGACAACATTATTGATTTTTTTGGTATTATTATTTATTGATAAGTGATTTTTGTGTTTTGATTTTAGATTTGAATAAAAAACCAAATGAGTGAGAAAAGGCAACCAAGCATTCTGCATTTCTTTTGTAAAAATTTTGTGTGTTTTTAATACAGGCTGTTGTTGTTATTGTTGTTGTTATTATTATTACTAAGTAGATTTAAATAACCAATCTGAATTTTTAATTACCAGTACTCAAACGATTAAAGCCAGTTTACATTCAGTTTAAGGCTAATTAATTAGCCTTATTGTAACTTGAATATAATCCATCTTTAGTTATTATTTATTCGAAAATGTCAAATGTATTTGCTTCCAAAAGTGTTTGCAAATAAATTTTAAGGTTTTCGTTCAGGTATCACCAGTATAATAATAATTTATATACCTCTTTTAATACAGTGACATTCCACTGAAACTCTGCTGTACACAATAAAGATGCCTGAAGATGGTCAATTGAAGCAACCAAAAACATTAGCATTTTGATTATTTTAAGAAACATATTACTGGAATTTAAAAGTTGTGTACTTTTATTGTGTGTTAGCTGTATGTGTGTGGCATTGCACAGTCTTTTGAGGGGTGGGAAATTGGTGAGGTTGGGTTGGGAGAGGGTGATTAAAAAAAAATGGTATTAGTAACTAAATTATACATTTATTGACCGAGTATTTACAATAATGAAACTGCAAAACACAAAACATTGCTCAGGCTTAAGTTAAGAGAGTGAGCTTTAAAGGTGATTGGGGTTGGGGACTCCCAGTTTTTTCTAGGGTGTTGAAGAATATTGTGCAAATTTGGTACAGATACATTCAACAGTGTAGAACCATTTACCTTATGTAAATACATATCTTAACTTTTGTATATATATAGAGCTTTGTTTCAGTTTGATTATTCTACTGCTAAAAAATATACCACAATTTTTTTTGGTATTTGATATCTTCATACAAGAACAACAACAAAAAAAAAAAAAGTAATAAGTCTACATGCCATTAAATAGAAATCATTTAACTTTATTATTTATTTTTTTGTTCCACAACCTTCTAACTGACAGAGTATAAATTTATCTTTGTTCATTTAAAATAATTCACTTTTATGGTTAATATGACCTTTTGATTTATTTAAATATTTTCTCCTTACTGGACTAACTTGTTAACATAATAATATATGTAATTTATTATAATCACACTTATATCTTTATATGTTTATCTCTCTCTCTCTTTCTCTCTCAGAATAAAATTAAAATATATACAGCACTTGTAACTTTTTTTTTTTCCAGTATTACTACTGTTAAAACTGACAAACGTTATATTGTTCAGCCATGATAAACCCGTGTGTTATAGGTTATTTTTTAAACTTAGTTTTTCTTTTAAAAAGGATCCGATTTCTTTAGATTTGGATTGCTTCTAGACTGTTTTTAAAATATAAGACTGGATTTTCCAATTGAATTTGTTATTTCTTTTCAAATAAATTTGTTATAAAAAAAAATAATAATAAATTATTTTTAAAAATTAGAACACTTATTTCTAGTAAAATGTTTTGCTCTTAACTGTTCGTTTGACATATCAAATTTTTGTTGAATCAAAATACATTGAAATGAGTGTTTTCTAGTGCAAAAAGTATTAACGTAATTGCAAAATTAGAAAATTCTGTCAGAATAAGTCCCTGAAAATTGAAATAGAAAGAAAGAAAAATTCATTTTTAGAATTTTTGGATAAAATTTTCAGTTTTATTAGTTTGAATATCGATACATAAAATGAGTGATGAAAGTTGCAGAGATTCACCTAAGTTATCATCAAAACAATTAAAAATTATTTATTGTTATTATTTTATATGTTATATTTTAAAACTTAAGTCTTATAATGGTAGATATAAGTATTTTATTTATAAACAATTCTAAGAATTAAATTACTGTATATTTTGGCATATAAGACAACTGGGTGTATAAGACGACCCCTGACTTTTACAGTTAAAATATAGAGTTTGGGATATACTCGCCCTATAAGACGACCCCCGACTTTATAGAAGATTTTCCTGGGTTAAAAAGTCATCTTATATGCCAGAATATATGGTAATCATAATAATTAGTATATAGAATGTCAAATTCATGTAGTTTCGAATTCAAGAGTTATCTATCTGAAATGTGGGAGTTGCGTATTCATATTCACTCCTCTCTAGGACTTCATTATTAATAAAGTTTATTCTACTTAACCTAATAGAAACAAAAATTATTTTAAATAAATTAGAATAGCATTTTCTCATTAGTTCATAAAGTAATACTTCTCGTGAGCTAATTCGTTATTTACAAAAAAAGAAGAAATTAATTAAACATTAGCAACATTTTTTAATGTTTGACGAAATAATCGCATCCATTATCGTTTATTTAAGACTTATTAATGATTCACTAACATGTTTGTACTTTTTTTTGTATAAAAGTATTGAGTGAGGCCTTAAATATTTGTTTCCCAATTAAAATAATGATAGATTTTTATAAAAATGAGTTAAAATAGTAGAAATTTTTTTAATACTTTAAGGAGAGTAATAATGTATGTTTTATAAGTATAATGAAATTGAAAAATTGTAATAAAAAATATCTAGTTTGCACAATTAAAGAAATTTTTATGACAACAAAAATTGTTAAAAATTGCATAATAAATCGTATAACTAAAAATGAAATTCCTAAAATGACAAAGTAGCCCTAACTCCAATAAAGTTTTTTTTCTTTTTAGGCTACTGTCAGAATTTGAAAACTCAGTTCTACACTTAGTCAGAATTTTTATATAAATTTGACGAATACCTAAGTTTACAATTTTTAATTGTTTGCTATTATGTATATATAAACATCTCAAAGCACGATAACTTAGCCCAATTTTAATCCGGCTATTGTTTGGCATTACTATTACGTAAATATGATTATGATATACTGTTTTCTCAATTCTAATGCATATCCGATTTTCAAGATGTCAAAACTTGAAAAAGTTAGCTTGCAAATGAATGTATGCCCTATATCACTAAAAACACAGCTGCAAAAAGTCAAACAGCTGTATTTAAACAGTAATTATATGCATTTTTGAAAAGCATTTTATCTTTATGTTTACAATGCTTCGTGATATCCACATTTTCAGTTAAATTCATTTATGACTATTATCAGGTACAGAAAATTTGCAGACCAATGCAAAATCAGTCAAAATTACCATGTGATCAATGTTTTAACAACAAGATTTCACATCCTTATGCAAAAGCTTGGAATTTACAAAATATGTAGTATCACACAAAAAATCCTATAGGCATGTTCTTCAGCATAGTAGTAGATAACTCTCCACTTAAATGTAATGTTATAGGAGTCATCTGCTGGACATCATTTACTCGGCTTGCTGTAGTTCAAAAGACCACGAAACCATTCCAAAACCAAAATGAAAACATACATGCAAATTTCTAAGTGGAGTAAAGAGCAAATGATGCAAACAAGACTGTGTTAACACGTTAATCGCTATCCGACATGCTGGCTGTCGTACTAACTAGAGCCGTACTGACCACCCGACGTCGCTATAATCAATGAAGTTTCACTCAAGGTTAAATTATCCTGGTTTTGTAAGACAATGTTTTACATCCTAGTGGTGGCCTCTTGCGCACATCTATAAAATTTGCTCTGACTGCCAGCGGTCATATGGCTCTGAACAGCCTTAACTACTATGACCCCCAGCACATCGTATGGCTCTGATTAGTATGATCGCCGGTACATTGGATAGCGGTTAACATGTTAAGTCAACTTTGTTCCTGATTTTAATGTTCACCCCAAGTTTCAAGACTAAAAAAGTCCAAGAAATTATCCATTATAAAATGAATTATATTGAGAAGACAGTATACAGTGATACTTCTGATGGAGATGTGGCTGCAAGAAGAAAATCTCTGGATTCTGACAGTAGCTTATAAAGAAGACTTTTAGAGTTAAAGCTACTTTTGTTATTTTAGGAACTTTTTACTTGTCATGTGAGCTTTAATTTTAGATCCCTTAAATTTATTTTACAATTTTTACGTAAATTTGATGAATGCTTAGTCTACAATTTTTAATTACTTGCTACTATGTAAACAAAGACTATGTTAATATGTCAAGAAATATTGTAAAGCAGTGGTGTTCTAAATCCTTTAGTTTCCTTTAGAGCTACTCTCATATTTCTCTCTCCTTTCCTGACTCACTTGAATAAAAAAGTTTTAATACAAGTAGAAATATAAGAACAAAAATAATAAATTTTTCTGTGGATTTGTAACAACATAAAACTGTTTTAACGTCATATTTGAAGCACTCCCAAATTTACAAAATTAGATTACAAATTTTATTTAACTTAGAAGAAACTGTGTTCAGTCCTAAGGTCAGAGTTCATTCTTAGAATGACTGTGGGTGGTACTCTCCCCCACCTGACTTCGGTGGGGTGAGGTGGCTGTTTTGCCTGTTTGTAGAAGAGGGTCGTCATTTTGTATTTTATTTTGACTCGGTTCTCTGTCCCCCGACTACCTACAAGTCTGGATTTTTTTACACACAAATGATTTGGGCACCTAATACTCTGTGCCAAATATCAACTCTCGACATGTACTCCTTCATACCTCTATGCTGGTAACATAAAACAGCAGTACGATTTTATAAACAAGACATAGTCTTGTCAATAACAGTAAATATGTAGTTGGTTGAAGTAGCTAAAGTGTATGCTAACCATGCTAAGAGACTTTGGTTTGAGTCTAAATCATTTTAAATTTTTATGGTAATTTGGTCGTATATGTTCTACTTTATTCCTTGTCATCCAACGGCCCCATTCTAGACCCAGCTGATCCATTTATGATAAGGAATAAAGTCTCTTTTTTAATACACACATAGTGAGAATACATTTTAATAGTAGAACTTTAGAACTAATTACACTCTTATGAACAAAATAATCAAACTATGCTTTAATGGAGTTTAAATGAACAAATATAGGTATTTTAGANACTGGCACACTTCTTTAATTTTAGTTTTGTTTTGGTTGCTATGCCTTGACTTTGATCCGGCATAGTGCACAGCCACCGGTGTGAACCAAGTATAACTCACAAAACCCAACATAATAATAATAATAATAATGTAAAAATAAATTTTTTACCTATCAGATGCTTTTATTGGTTCTCCATTTTTAAACCATTGCAAAGGTGCTTTTCTATCCATTAGTTCTACTTCTAATACAAGTTCTTCTCTTTCTAATACATTTGTATCTTTTAATTTCTTCATGAGTTTATTAGCAGCTAAAAAATTAAAATTTAAGTTTAAAATGTTTCAAATTAATAATTTTATAATAAGTTATGATCTTCTAATTACTCACGTTCTACAATTAGTTCTGCAGTTGTAGTGTCTGCATTAGTTTTGCATGGCAATTCTACTATATCTGTCCAATTAGTTGACATAATTTCTAATCTTATTTTGCGGCCTTCTGATATTATATTAATTCGTAATAATTTTTAAAATAGTAATTAATTCTCAAATAATTTTTTTCTCCTCAGGTTTTTGTTGCGAAAACAAAGTATGCAAAACTACAGAAGAAAAAGTTTTAATAGAAATGGATATATATTCAACACGATAGTTGTTTGTATTTAATTACTGTTGAAAATGGACATATTATTCTTGTTGGATTGTGTTTCTCCTTGTGTATCATATTGAATATTTTATGAATGCAAAAGTGATAGTGACAACAGAACTTTCAGAATTATCTGGAAGAAATGAATATAACACAGATAAGCATCATTCACATTGTCGTGACATTCTGTCGGCACATGTATCTGGACGCATTACAAATACCAACATGAATGATATGCCATCTGAAAGTTATCAGAAATCATTAGTGCTAGAAAACTGGACATCCAATATTGATGTAGAATGTCCTAGCACTGAAACTCAGTCTTGCAGAAGCGATGGCACATGTTCTGAAAATAGTTTGCATTTTCTTCGTTTATCTTCTGATTCTGAAGATTCAGTAATAAATGACGATAACACATGTGATATTTTTGATAATGAATGTAGTCGTGATACAATTATGTGCATAGATAAAATTGATTCTAACAAAAACGAAAATTTATACGACAAACTAACAATAAAAAGTGTTGAAGAGAGCTCGGAAGAAAATGAAACCACTTCTTCGTTAACTGATGTAAATAATTGGCAGGAGTTGTTTCAAATAAATCATGAAGATCAACATATATCAAGTAACTGTTCAATGCCAATGAAAGATACTTTAAACAGAGCAACTGTGGTGAAATTAACTCCTCTTAAAGATAATAATGTAAATAATTTTAAACTAGAAGAAAATTATGATAATCACATTCAGAATTTTCCAGAAAATTATAAGTATGAAATCAAGGAAGAATCTTATTTATCGCCAAAATTCAGTTGTGAGAAACTTGTGCAAGAAAATAAAACAAGAGTTTCAAATTATAAGTCACATTATTGTCTAAGAAAAAAGGAAAGTAATATTAAAAATATTGTCAAAAGAAAATATTTTATCAAAAGAAAAAAATCGTTTTATTCAAGCCATCACAAATTTCCATTTAAACATAAAAACAAAAGAAAGAGAAGGAAGGGAATTCAACAAAGATGTAAGCATGAAAAAGATTCTGAAGACCATAATTATTCTTGCACAAAAGCATTTGAATTGAATCTAATACAGTCTACATCATCATCATTTGAAGAAACTTGTAGTAAAATATTTGAAAATCTTTCTGAAAACAAATCACTAATGCAAAACTGTGATGTTAAATTATCAGAAAATTCATTAACTAAAAAAACAAAAAATGAAACTGAAGATAAGGCTAGTTTTAAACTTATTTTGGATAGCAGTGAGACATCACCTAAATCACTTGGAGAAAGACAAATGCCAATTTTAATTACTTATGATGACGACAACATTGAAGAATGTTCTCCTAGTTCTCCCCAAATGCCTACTTTAATTCCATTTACATCTGAAAACGAACATCCGCTTGTAGTATTCAATGATGATTACACATCTAATTATCAGTGTAAGCAACATTTACCCAATGAAAATTCATTTTATAATGTTACCGTATCCCATAAAGCTTTAGCATCGTCATCGTCATCTCGTAATGAAAATCAATGGTCACACACCAATGATTGCTTTTCTTTCAGAGAAAAAAGTGATTATCGTTATATTAATAAATTCTCGAGGAAAGCACGTAAATCATTTCCAAGAGCTAGGTGTTGTAAAGAATTAAATTTTTTAAATAGTGCAAGAACTAGTGGTACTTCAAACTTTAATTCCTGTAATTCAGACATTAATTCTGAGAACAAAAATCAAAGATTACAAAGTAGTCCAAAATTTCAACCTGTTGTACTTTTAGAAAGGATTAAATCTGAATCTCCTACAAAACACCCAGATAAAGAACCGTTAATGCATTGTGGAGAAGAGTTCTATAATTATTTTAATTATTCTACTAACACAATTAATGAAATTAACGATCCTGAAATTGATGTAATAGACGGTGTTGAATTTTTTAGTTTTGTTTCTGAACAAAATTTACAAAGATTTGTGAAGACCAACCATAATTTACATTCAGATAGTAATAATAACAATTGTAATGAATGTGAAAATCAGAAGACAAAAGGAGCTATTGTTCCAACTAAGACAAATGATATTACTAGAATTAAAGGCTGGAGAAATAAATTGTTTGTACAGGAACCTTGTCCCCCACCTCCAAGTTACATTTCTTGGGAACATTTAATACATAAAGATTTAACCAGTGATCAAGGATTAAACCCATCATCTGATACAAAAAATGAAACCTTACAGGAAGATGAAAAGGTCAAGATCTCAAAATTAAATGGACAAAATGAACCACATTATATACAAAATTGTTCAACAAGTAAATCCGAAGAGAAAAGCATATTAAAGGATACAAAAACTCATACCGAAACCAAAACTAATATTGAAAAAACTTTAGAACAGACTGTTAGCAAATCTTCTAGGTCAGCATTCATGAGTAATATATTAGACGATTTCTTAAAAACAAGATCAAAACTCAGTATTAACATGTTAACACAATATAATCCAAATATATTATCTATTCCAGAGAATTCACCAATTTTATCAGTGGGTTCTCTGAGAAAGTCTGACGAATCATCGCCATCAGAAATGAGATATTCAAATAAAGAAAATATGAGTAGTTATAAAGTTGCAAGGATGGGAATTAATAAAAAAATTACTAAAAAGAATGAAGATCAAATTACATCAGAAATTCCTAATGAGAAGATAGTGTTATCGCAAAAGTCTGAAATTTCCTCAAATGGTAATATAAAACAGAAAGATGCAAAAAGTAATATCAGCTATAAAAATAAAATTAATGCTAAGTCTACTTTAAAGCAGACAAGAGTTAGAGAGTCACCTATGGTACACGATAACACACAAACTTGTACAAAGATTGTACAGAAATTAAAAAGTAATTATAGTGATATCACTGAAGATGATATTTTAAAATCAAATGATAAAGCTGTAATATCATTATTGAATAATAAATTACTTTTAATTCAACAAACATTATGGAATAATGAAATCGATGATTATAAGAAAGTAGTGCAATTTTTGAATAAAGTAAATGTAGAAGAAGCTAATTGTATATACAGTGAAAAAGTACAAGAATCATTTCCAATAATAGAAGAGTCAGTTGCTGAAGAAGCCGTAAAAACTTTGATTACCTCAGAAACTTTAAATATCTGTAAAAATCCACAAACCATTTTACAGTGTGGTAATCAGACTAAAAATATGCATTTATCAAAGTCCAAATCTGAAAATAAAAGTTTTGTTGAGAAAAAGGAAATTTTAACAAAGTCAAATAATAAATACATTCCATGTGAAAAGTCAAGAATTTCTAAAAAATTAGAACAGACGCAGGCCACTAGAAGTAAGAGATTAATCAGATTACCTGCAAGATATAAAGATTCGGCTGTTTCAATTACAGGAAATGAATTGTGGGATTCTTCGTATCCTTTTGAAGAAAATAAACAAAAGATAAAACGGAAATCAGACTGTGGTGATAGCAGAAATTTGATTTCTAAGAAAGTTTGTATACCTCAAAACAACAGAAAAAGTAAATTACAACAAAATAAAACATTAATTAGTTTATTAGAAAATAATTATTCCTCCTTATATGAAAAATATTCATTTAGTAAAGACCAAAATAGTAATAACACAAAAGTTAAAGATTTTGTTAGGTCTGTTGTTCCTACATCACAAAAGTTAGAATCTGTATTTACTGAAGATTGTTTGAGCAATAACAAAAATGATCTTATTACCTCAAGAAAAAATTCAGATCCCTTAACTACATCTCTATTGACAGAAAAAACAGACGTTCAGTTTGGTCAAGATGGTAAATGTACGTCACATCAGTACAGAGTAGAAAAGAATAAAGTAACAGTTAAAAATAATTCTCATATTTTTGTAAAGAATGAAAATGCGAAAGTGAGTCCAGTCTTATACGAAATAGATTGTAAAGATATACTATCAAATAACCAAACTACAGAATTATTACAAGCTTCAAATGTACAAAAGACTGAAAATGCCAATAATCAAAATTTTCAGATTTTAAATGTTACCGTATCGGATACTCAAGAGAATCACGTGAAATTAAAAAATAGCACTCATTCTGATACCCCAAATAATGATAAATCATTAATGTTGAATGTTCTTGTTGGAAACAAAGTAGTGCCAATGAAATTGGTTCCATTTTCTGTTTCACCTATTAATGTTGTTGACAATTCAGAGCCAGCAGTTAAAACCCAATTTTTGTTACCTCAAACTGTTCCTCAGTTACAAACAGTACCAAATAATATAGCTACAGACCTTTCTAATGGAGCATTTAATTTGCTGCAACCACTCAGTAATACGACAGATATAAGCAAGGAATATAATAATCCATGTAGAATTGGAAATCATAAGACACAACAGGAAATTTTTATTCAAAATCAATTTCAAAAGAACAAGGATTCAGTCCCAATTATGACACAGACAACAACTCATTTAAATGCAGTAACAAATTCTCATATAAATAATAATTCACCTCCGAATGGTAATTTAAATTCTTTTGAAGTTCAATTGCCAAAGAATAAGTGGCAACTGCAAAACACGAAACTTATTTTACAAAACAAAGAATCAAGTAACGTCGATAATAGTAATTTTGTATATACGCCTGTTAGTTCTAAAGAAAATCTGAATTCAGTTCCTTCAAATTCATTATTCACTGAAAACTCAAATATTTCACTTAGCAATAGTAACGAAACTATTGACAGAATAAATTCAAATCATGTGTCTTTTATAAACCAATCTAAAAGTTTCAGATTTGAAGGAAATGGTAATGTAGATGAAAGTTATGTCAGAAATTTTCACTCAAATAATAACGATAATAATCATTGTAACGACAACAAACAGTTTATATATTGTAAGGAATACAATGATACGGACAATAAAAGGACAGAAATTCAAAGTTGCGACGATTTGGAGATATTGGAAAATTCTAATGTCAAATTAAAGTCGGATCGTGCAAGAAAACAAACTAAGACGTGTAATTTATTATGCTGTAACGACGAGAGAAAAATAAGAAGAGAAAAATGTCACTTTCAGAGGGAAGAGAGAAAAATTCATGTGCACAAAAACCAGAAATTTACTAACAGTGATATAGTTCACAGCTGGAGCTTTTCTGATAAACAGCATGATTCTTGCAGTTCTGAAGAAGATAATATGTTAGGTAATGGAGTAAAAGATGGAGAAAGGAGGAAATTAAATGATTTGTTGGATACTCTCTCATCAGACTTGACTTCACCTTCGAGGGAAGTACTTGAAAAATATTCAACATCAGATATATTACATACGGTAAGTTTCAATGAAAATGTCTAATATATGCAGAATATATACTGCAGTTCAATTTTATGTACTAGTATTATTAAATTTAATAAATTAAAATTTTTCTATATATTTTGTTATCTAATATTTGGTATATTACAATTGATAAGTTAAGATAAAAATTAAATAAATAATCTTATTATTTTAACAGTATTCTGTTACTATTTTTTAAGTTCATTATGTACTAGCATAAGTACAATAAAACAAATAATATATCGTTATGATAACATTCTTTTTAATATAAGTTACAAATTAAATATATCAGTGTAGTATGAAAATTTCAAAATTTATTATGAAAAACTATATAAATTACACATTCTTTAACATGTATTCACTGAATTATGTGCAGTACTCAGTAGGTGGTCTGAAAGTTTTAAAAAGTTCAAAAGTACTTTTTTGCTAATGCTCAGTGACCTTGTCAAAATTAGTACTGTATGTTTTCCTTTACAATAATGTCATGCTGGTCATCCATTAACTGCTTTCAAGGGAAAAGTTTTGAATTGAAATAACGTGACATCCAGTTTGCATCAGAAGCTTGTATATAGTTAATTGGGGCCTCTGCCCCTAAAGGTTTCCATATCTGGGGCCATATTCTGGTCACAGTCTCTGGTCTCTCGTCTCTCACAAACCGGTCGCTGATTGGCTAATCCAAGTGATTAGCCAATCAGCGACTGGCTTGCGAGAGAGAGACCAGAGACAGTGACCAGAATATAGCCCCTGATCTCTGATTTCATCTATTTAACCCAGTTCTCGAGATTGAGGAAAGACAGATGACAGTGGAAATTCATGGGTCTACATTTTTTTCAAATTGCAGCCCAATGATGTAAGAACAAGCCCTCTATAAAAATAATTAAAATTAGAACCAATAAGTACTGGCACAAAAATTATAGGGCACCTACAATATTCTGTTGGTTCTAATTTATTAAGTTGTGTGTGTATATAGTAATACCCCAAGTTACGTAACATATGACTTACATAAATTTGCAGTTATGTAAAATGTAAATCTCAAAAATTGGAAAAAATCTGATTAGAGTAACATGTAATTTTACAAAGAATTATTCTATTTCAAACATTTGTTTGTTCTCTCTCTCTCTCTCCTGTTTTTTCTTTCACTGCACCGATTTATTACTTTATTGCTCTGCTAATCCTTTACTTTTCAGTTTAATTGTAAGCATGCATGCAAGCGTACTGGGCACTCTTTCTTGTAAACAAGATTCTTTTACAGTACTGTACAGTACTCAGTGAAAGTCGAGCAAAACAATACACATATAATAATAAATACAAATATTAATTTATTAAAATCCATCTTATAAACAAAGCATTGACAAATATTGTATATATCACACTAACCTTATGAAGCTTTGCAAATATTTTTAACGTACCACAAATATTTTTTGTCCACCTTAGGACCTTCTTCAGGTGGAGTTCTATTAGAGAAAACCTTTTTTGGTGCGATTCTGTTCTATTCTGTTTCCAATGTGTTCTAATTTCCTTTTAAATTTTAAATTTCTAACAATGTGCACCTGCATCAGCAGCTATAACGCTGGGTCATACATAGCCTGCCATGCCCTCGAGAGTTGTTTTCATCTTTAAAATTGATTGAAAGGCCTTGGCGTTCTGCTTTAAAAATTTCTAATGCCTCCAAATTCCTAAGTTGGTGTATATGATGAGTTTGCTGGATCATGGTTACCTGTTGTAATTCAGGTGTAATGCTGTTTTCACTGGCATATATCGCTAAGGTGGTAGTGCTTTTCTTCTTTTCAATATCTATTTTATGCTCACGGAGGCGTTGTTTGAGCGATCTTGTAGATCTGATATATACAAGATCCATATTGAATCTGTCACCCTTGAGTGGAATTTTATACACTCCCGGTGCTCTTTTGATGTCTGCTTGATCCTGAAGAAGGTCCTAAGGTGGACCGAAAACATTCGTGGTACATTAAAAAATATTTGCAAAGCTTCATAAGGTTAGTGTGATATATATATAATTGTATAATTGATTTATTAATTACATAGTTACACTTAAGCAATTTACAAATTCTAATTACATAAAGTCTATGGTCTACATTACTTACGTAATTCCAGGTATATATATACAGTTTGTAACACATATACAGGATCTTTCAAGAAAGAATGCTACCATTTTAAATTACTATAATTATGTTAGTTATTACTTGAGAAGTATGTGATGTACTGTACATCAATCAATAGGGTAAATATTGGAATTTCATCTACCATCTGCATACAAATGTATTTTTGTCTGCTGTCTTGAATGGTGACTCTGCTGCAACAGAGAAAGCATTTTTCAGTTCACAAGTTGGAATCAGTTGTCATTATGCAACATGAGTTTTGAGTTTTGCAGACAGTTTCAAAACAAAACACCATGTAAGGCAAATGTTCTTGTTTCACGATGATGATGAGTTTGCAAACTGCAGAACACAAAACACCTCTGTTGCAGAGTCACTATTTTTGTTTGTGCCCCTTCCTAGAGACAGGAGACAAAAATATGTTTGTATGCAGATAGAGTAAATGTCTGAGTTTCATCTACCTGATAATTACCTGAATTATTACAGTAATTTAATTATTACTGTATACATATAAATAAAATTCATTTTGTGGAAGACCCTATATTTTGATATTCTATAGTTTTGTATGGAATATTTGAAAATTCTAATTTTGTTACATATTACAAGCAGCTGGGCTCCAAAGGCCCTAGTGTTTGCACCACCTGTTCATGTTTAGATTTTCTACTGAACTATAATTAAATATTCTATTTAAATGATATTTGAGTACTTTTTTTATTGTAATTTATTGATATCTTGTTGGATATCTAATAACTATTTTATTTTGGTGTCTAAAGCTGCATTCACACTGCCAAGATGACGACGACCACAGATCCTAAGCAATAAGAGGGCTTGTCTTTCATCGTTTTCGTTCATCATCAAAGCATTCACATTGTTCATTAGTTTTCATTTTAGAGCATGCACAATGTACATTAGGCTTAGCGTTATTACTTAGAGGTTTGCACTTCTAGACCAGATTCGTCTCTAGTTTAAAAATGGATACGAAGAGTAAAATGTTAATTCTTCAATGTCAACAGCTGAATTTATTGTTGTTATTAAGAAAAACGTCAAAGTCTGCAGCAGATCAGAGCTATTAATATTGATAGACAAACACAAGATTTCCACACTTTGGTTCAGGAATTACGATTGAAAGACATTGAAGGATTTTTTAATTATTTTCGTATGTCTCCAAATACTTTCAACCATCTGTTAAGTTTGATAGGGCTTCATATCAAGAAAGAAAATATAAATTTTTGCAAAGCGATCTCACTTGCAGAACATTTGAGTATGATGTTGTGGTAAGCATAATTTTTTTTTTATTTATGCAACTCTATTTGATTTTGTAAATTTATATTAATTTAAAATTTAAAGAAATGACTAAAAAAATAAAATTAATTTTAATCATTGGATATTCTTTTAAAAGTATAATATATTGTTAGATGAAAAGCTATATAATTCTAAAAAATCAATTATTAATATGTTACTAATAATACTAAGAATTATCTTCATATCATTTTGTGAAATATTTTTTGGTATTCTAGTTTCTAACACTATGCTATATAAGAATGCTAAAGGATTAAAACTATAGCAATAAATTAACGTTTTTTAAATACATTATATAATTATTTAATGTTTTTTTCCAGATATCTAGCTTGTGGAATCTATGAGATCCGCTGCTTACAACTATAGAGTAGGTGTATCAAGTCTTCACAGTTGTAAAACAAACAACTGAAGTTCTGTGGAGCATATTGAAGCCTATTTATTTACCAGAACCAACTCTAGATATGTGGTAAAAAAAAAAAATAGCATTAAATTTAAATTTGAAAAATATGGAATTTCCCAAATTGCATTGGTGCTGTTGATAGGAAACATGTCCATATTCAGTCTCCTGAAGCTAGAGCTTCTCCATTTTACAATTATAAAAATATGCATATTTTAGTTCTACTTGCAGTATGTGGTGCAACATATTGTTGCAATATTATTGATACTAGAGCTCATAGAAGAAGTAACGATGCAAGTGTATTTAATCAAAGTATGTTTCAACTAGGTGTAGAAAATAATAGTCTCTGCATTACTGAAGACAAACGTCTCCCCAGAGGAAATGTCCCATTACCTTATATATATGCTGGTGATGAGGCCTTTCTTTTGAAACATCATCTTCTACAACCATATCCATGAAAATAATTAGACAGATCGAAACAAATATTTAACTACGGTTTAAGCAGGGCGAGATGAATAGTGGAAGACATTTTTGGAATAACAGCAAATAGATGGTATACTTCGAACAAGTATCATTGCTTCTACAGAAAGTATGGAAAATATTATAAAAGCAGTTGTTTGTATATATAATTTTATTCATAAAACAGAACCGCAATCAGCAGTATTTAAGAAGTATCTAAATGCTGATCATCTTATTTTTAATAATGGCAATGAAAGGAGGACATTTCATGATATTGGACATATTTCTACAAATACACATTCAAAGGATGCAGTCATTATTAGAGACACATATAAAGAATATTTTGTAAACCATCCATTGCCTTAACAGGATGACGTAATCAACAGAGGTCTCCAAAATTGAATAATATTATACCTTATTGTATATATCTTTTGATGGATGAATAAATCCAAATTATAATAATATAATGCTTATATCTTTTTTCTTAGCTTTATATTTTTTATTTAATTAAATAAGTTTCATATATAAAGAAGCAATAATGTGAAAATAAATGAAAATTTTATTCATCTAATTCATTTAAGAGAAGCCGCTGCATCTTAATCTGGACTCTCAGTTTTTTATGCTGAGGAATCGTCTTGAGATGTACAGCTAAACTCGTACAAAACAACATATCTGGATCTTCATCATCGTCTCGTTTTGAAGAAACTGACAATGTAATAAAAAAGAGACTTTGCAATTATGTCAACTGTCCTATCCCTCTTTCGTTTTCTTGAGGGAGGATCATCTTGTACAACTTGTCTGCTTCGACCTACATTCTCTTCATTTTCTGTATCATTCTGTACTACAAAAAAAAAGTATCAGTATTAAATATTATCTAATTTGATATAATAAAAAGGTATTTATGTATAGTTTATAATAAGCATTCTGACTATATAATAATCAATAGTCAAAAGGTTTGTTATAAAATTAATTACTGTATGTTGAAAAACGTTGAGTCATCTTTTAATAGTCATTAAATTACTACACTTGTTAAAAAAATACTTGGTATTTTCTGTCTATTGTAAAATTAGGCATTAAATGCCATAAACATAGTATAAACAGTTTCTTTCTTTATACATTTGCAAAAGTATATTTTTAATATCTTTTATATATCAGTAAATAATAACTAACTAAATATCTTTGAATCAAAATTCAGAAGTAATTAAAAGATGAAATTTTGTGACTAAAAATTTATATGAGCATTGGTCTATTGATTGTATACTTATTGAATTATTAGCTGCATCAATTTCACTACAATAATTTGCAATTTGCAACAACATTGAAAATTATTATAGTGATTGGTTCTGTAAGGAGTAAAAAAGAAAAAAGTTAAGATTAATATACAGTAGATAAATTATTTTCATATATAAATTTGTAAGAAAACTTAGCCAAAATGTTAATTAATTAATTGCACTATATGAATATCTCTGCTTAGGTACTATTTATACAAAATAGTATCTACTGTAGTTATTTTTTTTTTATCAACATCTCTGTAATCCCACCTACACATATCATATAGCCAAGGTCTTGTACACACGAGATCAGTTGCTCCTCCATCTTGTTCAAAGATTTTTTGGGAAGTTCACTTTGATTGGCCAAGACCATTATGGCAATGACAAATGTTGAATCTTGGGCAACTTCGGAATGACTAAGACAAAAGATCAACGATAACGACTAGTGTGAACATTTTACAGACGATGACGAACAATAAAAGAATCGGTATTTGTCATTGTCGTCAGCAGTGTGAACGCAGCCTGAAACATTTATACCTCATTTCGTCTAAGAATACATCATATCAAAAAAGACTTTCTCATAATATTTGTATTATTCCACAATGCAATCTACTTGTAGCTGTAAATGATAGGTACAAATTATTAAGTATTGTATAGTATTTATCAAAAGTTTATCTGTTTAAAAATGCTGTAATTTATATTACAACAGCAATCCAATTTATACAAGAATGAAAATTGTTCCAACTTTTTCATATACTAATTCCCAAATTATCCCATTTTCATTTTATTTAAGTAACTATATGCCCTATTAATGGCTTTATTAATATGGTATATTGTAACCTACAAATAACTTCTAAACGTTATTTGTAGATTGACAGAGGTGATGGTGACTAGTAGCCAACAAGAAGTGATGTCACATGTTTTGGCAAGGTGCACTTTTTGGTGAAATAGAGAAAATTATGCTATTGGTTGTTCTGAATGAAAATAGTGTAAATTTAATTAAAATGATCTTAATTATCTAATGTATTTTACAGGCTGCAACTCATGTCAATAATTTAACAAGTACTTTTCATCAATTGGAAAGAGAGAGACAAGAATTGAAAGCAACAAAGAAGAATCTGTTAAAGAAGTATATTGCATTAATGAATGGTAAAAATTGTTCATTTTTAGTTTAAAAAACTTACAATTACTTGTTAATATGGTATTAGATTTCATATATGGGTAAACCACCGAGTTTCTGGCACCTTGGTTCCAAAGTATTGCCAGATTAAATAGTTCGCCAGACCAACCATGGTCACCTACAATAATAATTCATCAATACACCTTTAACCCAATAACCCATCACCTATGTGTCTAAAGTATACCACACACTGCTAGAAACTTAAATCTCAAATGTAAACTACATTTGACACCATCGCTGACACACACATCACTCTTAGAAGTCATAGCTACAATTAAATTCAAGCAAGTGCAGTGTAAATAATGTAAATAAGCATGCTCTACACACAGTGCCATCTCTGGCCGCCCAGTAAACTAATCTGGTGGTCACTGGAATGTCGAGTTCCCTCTTGTACTTTTGTCTAGATTAAAGGAATAGCCAGACCATCAGTTGTGGAAATTCATTGGTATACTTATATTATTTGAAAGTTTATTTAGCATATTATTAATTTTTACCATTTTATACACAGTATGAAAGAATAAAAATTTATACGAAAAATGATTACATAGAAAAATAATACCACCTATATTACTTTTTCTCTAAAGTACTGGTAGATAAATTCTAAAATTTGCTTAGAAAAGATGCTGTATAAAGTGTTCAATATTTTCTTTCAAGATTAAATATGTTTTTCAATTGATGTAAACAAATTATGGATGTTTGATTACATCGAAAATATATACAGTTGAGTCTGCATAAGTCGACACCCAAGGAGGAATGAAAATGTGTCAAGTTATCCAATATGACACTAAAACAAAGTTGAAAAAACCACAAAACTACAATTAGGAAAATACAGTAGTGCTTTATACAGTACATGCAATGTATCTCTCTGACCATCCATCACTGGCACTAAAGTTGGTTTCTGCTCCAAGTACCTCAGCAATTTCCATCACTTTTTGTTTCAGTATCAGCCCTGAAACAGGAAGATCCAATGAACGAATTTGCTTTAGCAAAGATACCAGAGCATCTTCAACATCTTTGTGCGGCAACTTTCTCTGGTGTTTTTGAGACACCCACAATAAAGACCCAAGAAAAAGTTGCTTAATTTCCTTTTTTTTTTTCTTCTTCTTCTTCTTTTTAGAATTCTCACCAATGTTATTCTTGGAAATTTATCTTGTTTTAGAAATTTGGCGTGCGAAGTTTTATTACATTCAAATTCAGATACAAGTTCGTATTTTTCCTTCAGTGTAAGCATTGTTAGGTTTCGGATGAGAAGTTAAAAATGAGTATCCAACACTTGCAGTTATTTGCAGCAATTGTTTTACTTGCTGCAAATAACGCATGAATGAAAGGTGAAAAAATGCAAAATTGGATTCTGCTGTGATGTTAAGCTGTGTGGTGTGAACTCATTTTTTTTTTCAGGAGGGATTTATCAGACCTCTAAACACATGTGGGACAGAAAAAGTATGTCGATTTATCCAGTGGTGACGAGTTAAACGGTGTTGAGTAAACCAGAGTTTTTTAACATTAATGCCCATGTAAGTCAGCCGGGACCACAGAAAACTGACTACTTGACCTACGGTGTCTAGTTATATACATATGATGACTCATGCGGATTCAACTGTATATAAATTTATTTACAAATAAAATTAGTTTGCTATTTTCAAATTAACAAATTATTTTATTTAATTAAATCCATTCTTTATATATTAAGTTAAGCAAATGACAAAAATAATCAGTCAAAATTATCTAAATATTTAATAAATTTACATGCAATTTTCTGATAGTTTTGGTTCCTACAGATTACAAGCGACTTTTAGATACACATATATTATTCCAAATAACATTTTAAGAAATTCATTTTAATAATGCACTTTATAGTTTTACCATTACGTAAAAGTGAAAAAATTTGTAGTTTTTTTTTTAGGATATAAATTTAATATTTTCATTTAAATATATTATCATATATCAAAGCCAGATCTCATAGGGCTATCCTGTACAATATCTAGTCCAAATTAATTCATTTCTATTTAATATAATCTAGCTTAATGATATCTAGCTTTAGATATTTGGTAATCTTTGTAGATGCAAGCTTGGTTGTTGCTATATTATTAATTTGCACTAATAAAAGCGTAAAAGTATGTGTATTTAATAATTTTATTTTTCAATAAAATTATTAAATAAAAGGTTTTGATTTTTCAAATTGATTAAAATTTATCATAAACATAAGAATAAAAGTGAAGAATGCTATTGATTTAGGAGGTTTATCAAATCTAGTAAGCTGGATCGACTGAATTCTTATTATTATGCCTATAAATATATTTTTATTGTATTGGAAAGCCTACTTCATGATTGTAACTGGAAAATATTCACTAAAAACAGAGGATTGATTTTTATGATATTGATTATTTGTTCTACCATATCTATTCCAATGTGTCTCCAACTGGCAATTTGGTATTTGTCTTGTCTAAGTGCAGTCGGCTGATTTTAAAATATTAAAATTCCTCTTCGTTCCTACAGAACAGATTTTATAATTTTGATTTACAATGATTTATTGGAATCATTTTAAAATTTGAAAATTGTTTTTTTTTATTAAAAGTAAATTTAAAAAATTTTTTTCTCTGACTGTTAATAATGTGCTTGTTTGTCACAAACATTCCAGAACAATTGGTAATTCTGCTGAATGTATTCTATATATTTATCATTTTTTATTCCTTTATAAACATACTAAATGCATTTGAAAGTTTGTTTTATGCCAGTGGATGTTATTTCTTCGGAAATTACTTTGTTGAGGAATTTCATTTCCATTATTAAATGGTGTTTTTTTTTCTTATTGTGTTTATATTATTGTCTGTGATATCAAAATAATGATATCAAGTGATATCTATCTATAGTTTTGCTTAAGATACATTTTGAATGAAAATGGCTTTAACTTTGTCTTCATGAAAAAACAGATTTATTTCTTAATACTTTTTGTTTGTAGTTATTCAAGAAAATTTACTTCAAATAATGAAAGTAGTAAAAATGTTTTCAGTAATGAAAATACTATGAGAATTTTCCATATTTCACAAGTTAACTTGGCATTCTGGATAATGAATTAATCAAACATGTCAATCCAGAAAAAGTTATTTACTGCAAAAGTCTTCAATAATGTTAAATTATCTTTTATCTAAATCATGTTTCATGTAGCAAAAATACTACAACTATCAATGGAACATAATATGATCAAAAACGTTTGCAGTAAATAACTTTTGATGGATTGATGATGTTATTTGTAATCTTCACTTTCAACATAGAATGAATTCTGTTGTCTGAACTGTTAATAACTACTCATCATTTGCAAACAACTTATACTAATAACTAATTCATCCAAAATCTGTCCAATTCATATCAATTTTAGCAATGAATTTTTGGCCTCATCAAAGGCATTTGTACTGATTTTTTGGTTTATGTATCTTGAATAATTCAGACACATTTATAGGAATTATTTTGTAATGTCCATCACATTGTGTTGTAAGCCTGCTACAAGGTAATTAATACAGTAGAGCGTCGATTATCCGAAAATCAACTATCCGAAACGTCAGTTATCCGAAAGAATTCCAGTCGACAAATTTACATTTTCGCTAGTGCTGTGGCGCTGCAATCTTTGGCTATATCTTGGGCTACTCAAATATTTTACGTTTTTGATACTAAATTAACTTCTGAAGTATAATTTTTTATTGTTTTTTTATATTTTTCAATATATTTATTTTGTTTGTACAAAGTAAAAAAATAATTTTTAACGATACAATAGTCTTCGTTAGTCTTAACATCGACGAAAATTCAACGCGAAGCGACACGCAACGGAGAAAAATTTCAACATCGAATACGTTAAACTATTTTTTCGTACATAATTGGTTACCCGAACGACCCCAGTCCCCAATTGATTCGGATAATCAATTGGGACGCTCTACTGTATATATATATCTGCTTGCTTGCGACTTATGCGCAATTGGCCCGCCGTTCGGAAAGTTGACACCGCTACTATATATCATTAAACAAGTATACCAGAAAATTGAATTGCCAAACAATTATTAAATGCATATCTAAGAGATAATGACAGGAAAATAAGGTGTATCTAAACTACAAAAAGAGAATTCTGTTATGCAAAATTTTTGTCCTGTAAAATATAAAGAATTCTTTTAAAAATTATAATAAAAAATCTCTTAGATCAATATAAATAATAATTATTGTTGTTCTCTCGAAATTATTGAATTTAACTTCTACTTGACTTCATGTATATACTATGAGAACATGCAACTGTTATTCAACAGGCAGGGGGGAAATCAATAAAAATCGTCCTTTGTGCCAGTAATATTTAATATATATTATTTTTTCGTGACTTTACTCATTCTTCTGATTCAGCAGTATGGTTTTTCTGAATTTTGTAATGAAAATTATATACAAAACATTCAATACTAGATAGTCTTCTCCCATTTTGAGACATTTGAAAATCATTGTTTACAATGAAAGTCCGGAACATTTCAAGACATGTGCTAATCTACGTTCAATATTTGGTCTGTCAGCTTATTCAAGGTTGTATAAATTAGTGCTGTTATTGATACCTGGAAGAGAAATAAGTGATATTTAATTAACGATTGGATACTGACAGAAAATAACAACATATTTGGAGAAAAGTATTCGTGTTCTTTAATGTCAAATATACGGTAAGAATATATAAATATTTGAATTACTGTTATTTCTTAACATTAACACAATGATGACTCAGTATTAACAATTTAGGATTTTGTTTTTATAATTACTTAAAAGAATTATAATATATACATAATTAAACGTTTATTAATATTTATTTATTTGTAAATGTTATATGTTGGCAATAATTATTTATAATTAATTAAGAGGAAAATATAAAAAGAATTAAGTTTGAAACGTATTACAAAATTATTTCTGTTACCATTTATCATTTAACTTAATATTAAAATGTAACTACAATAATACACACATTTATTCTTACCAAATACGGTAAAACATGTTTTTTTTTAATTGGGATAATCAGTGTTCTGTTGTATTTATATCTGTTCTATTTCGTTTCCTCATTATAACTTGTTTACATTCAAAACTAATAATATAAATAAACGAATGAACCTTTATGACTTTCCTAAGTACAGATGTATGTGTAATCCGTTGTTGTTAGACTGTATTATAAAATAGTATAAACTAATGCGTTTAGCCAGTGATATTTCGGGGCCAGATAAGGTGTCCGTTGTAAAAACCAAAGGTTCTTTACAGTTTCCAGACACGTTGCCACGTTCTATACATTTAAGTTTACACAACGACTTGCGCGAATTTTGAATTTCATGCACATTGTATAAGAGAACAATTGAGTTGTTGCTGACTTTATAACTCGTCGCGTGTTCGTATAGTAATCTTACGAATTTGATTACAACAAAGAAAAGAGCACGCATTCTTATTGAACGTGCTGCAAGTTTACTGTTTACTAAACTATGAGTACACGGTCTACCGCCGTGTACACTTTGGAATCCGGAGTGTTGCGTAAAAACATGGCTTCGATCTGCTATCGAACTACAGATGAAAAAAAGCCGTAGCATGTTACTTTGTTTTGTTTTATTAAGTTATGGCAACGCAACACTTGGGCGATCTGCCTAGGGGAATGCCTTCCGGGAGGTGTTATTTAAGAGTCTGGTTCCTATTCAGGCATTATAGACGTGGAGAAAAGCCGGAAAACTCCACGTGTTCAGCTCGTACTGTCCCACGACCGAACTCCCAGTGTTCAGGGAACAGAACCGCTTGGCCACTGGTGAGCCGGTAGCATGTTACACGGATCCTATTTGGAATTTCTTTAGTAAATGTACTTCTTTGTATTGGTTTAATACTAATTACAAATTTGATTAATTAATGTAATTAATAAAAAGCCAGCAACGAGTTGCGTAACTTACCGGTGAAAAATATTTTAAAAAAAACATTTGTTACGCCTGAAATTTCGTGTGGTGCCATCTGTTATGAGATTTTATTTAAAAGATAGCATTTGTATTAGTTATTATAATAAAAATTTGTTTTTAAATGTGGAAAAAAAACGCTATCGTAGTTGTAAAATATCGAGTTAGACGCTTCGGTTTAATCTTCTTTATATCAATAAAATGAAATAAATAAACAAAAGTTTTTATAAAAATCAACTGCAAAATACCGTATAGATAAATATCCGAAGAAATATTTGTATGAATCGTAATAATAAATCGAATAAACGACATTGTTTGTAACGACACCAGCGAAGAGCGCGTCGACGCAAGTTAGTACATATATAAGGTTGAGTGACACGTCTGCTGTGTGACGAATACAAATTTCGATGACGAATGTTTACAGTTCTGCTGCTGATTGTATAGTGAAGAATACTGTTTCTGAGAAAATTTGTAATACGAAATACTTTTTGTTTAATCTTAATGAAAGATAATACGTCAGCTTCCAGTATATTTACTTGATTAATTTAGAAAATATCAAAATATTAACATAATTATCAGAAAATATGGAGGTTAGTCTGGTCTACAAGTGAGGGATCTTGGCAGAAGTCGGTGTGCTTATTACACACTAGTGAATTTAGGACATGCAGGGCCTAAGGCAAGATAGATAGGAGAGGCCTCTCTTATATTATAAGTCTGTATTGTGGGGTTGCTGGCTATTCTACAAGTTCTAGACTGATACCTAAGACACAATTAAATACTAAAAACACAAAGCTGCATGCAAAAACAAAGCTCAGATTGCCATTATCTAAAGCTGCCACTAACATAGGACAATCATTTTTTTTTTAAATAAACAAAAAGTATTTTTATCTTGTTATACTTGTTATTGATTAAGTTGCTTTTTCAGCTTTATTTATTCTAATTTTTAAATATTTAATAATAATAAAATATAATTTCAGATTTGATTAACTTTATTATGTGTAGATTTAATAATAATTATCTGATATTGAAATTAAATTTATTGTTATTGACTAATTCAAACATAAAAAATTTTATGAAGTTTTACAATGGAAACATCATTACTAATGAGTTAATTTATAAAAATATTATGTGGATTTAGTAAAATGCCAATTATTAAGTATTAAATGAATATTCTTTTGGATTTTAGTGGTATTTTCTTAAACTTAACAAAATAAATTGAGCTTTTTAATCTAATAAGAGTTATAATCATTCTATATAGGATGTTTGTATAATAACATGCAAAGATAACTTTTGTAGATATCATTCTAATTATAATTCATAAAGTAATTGCTTCAGTAGATCACTCAATGACCTTGTATAGCAGTAAAAAAAGGTTTATTAAGCTGGAAATCTGAATGGTTATCGAGTGTTTGGTTTGAGGTCGGCGCAAGGTAACCCGATGGGCATTTTCGTTATCTTTTTGTCTTGTAGTTTTTTGCAGGTGGAACGGACTGTAGAAGTTTTTATTTTTTATGTTTAAACCTTTTTTTGTGTTTTCATTTAGACTCATTTATTCATCTTTTACTTTCCTGCTCTGTCAACATAGCAGGAAAGTATGGTGATCGGTTAAAAATCTTGGTGGGTCTTTTTTTGTAGTTTAGCTATTTAGATTTCATTATAAGATCCTATTCATTATATCTGAAAATATACTAATTATTGTAACATGATACAGCTGCATGCAAAGTAAACTTAGTTATACTATAGATTATGTTTAAGATCTAGTTCCTATAATCTTTGATTGGAAAGTATCAATATATTTAAGTATTTTTCAAAAATAATTATATAAATATATCTTTAATCTTCCCAAATATTCACATGCAAACTTTAACATATTGTGATTAATGTTCAGGTTTCAGATTTGTAGTAATAATTGTACATTGATTTAATTGTTAAATTTGATTAAAATCTTTGTTTTTCTTGGAAATTTATACATGTAATTGTTTAATATTATAGTTAGAAGCTCCTGTTCCTTTACTAATTTGAACTCATCTTGATGATTCACTGAAAATGGGGAGGAAAAATTTATCATATACCAGTTTTATTCAAATAGCTGCGGCTACTATTTTAAACTGCATATTTCCTGCGTGGTTAACATTCAAGGGCGGTCATTGTTTCCTTTGCACGTACTCACTTGATGTTCGTTATTAATAAAATATTTAAATATTCATATTTATAGTAGATGTGGTTATAATTCAAGTAAAACCTGTATTGTTTACATGTACATGATGGCGAGCAGTATGCAATTCATGAGTAGTAAAATTTTATGTGATGTTTAAACCCATAGTTTGTAAATTTTATTAAGCTGTAACTAAATCAAAGTATCTCTATAATGAAAGTGATTATTACATTTTCGTTCTTTCGTTTATTTCATCAATACTGTAGAATACAGTATAGAAAAACTAAACCACTAACTGCGTATTATTGTGTAATGTTTTCTATTACATTATGAAATAAAATAGTGTGCAGATCATTTCAGGTATCTTGACCAGGTGATGCTCAGTACTCGGGGCACTGTAAGTTTCCAAATCCAAAAGCCTGTTTTTTTAGTAATGCCCAGTGACCATGTCACAGATTCAATGAAAACAATCCGTTTCCCTGCTACTGTACATTTGTACAGCTTGACCAAGAAACACACTGTACTATTAATTATTATTATTATTGTTTTTTTTACTTAACTTTTCCTGATCTACTTCTCGTGAGAAGAAGAATCTTTAATGAAAGTAGTTTTAAAAATTGCAATGCTAAACAATTGGGAAGTGATCGAACGATCAAAATCTTTTTAAAATAATAATTTTAAACGGCATTAATCCAGAAATACAGTATTTGTTGTTTTAAAATTGTAACGGATCGAATTCGTACAATATAAATTGCATAAAATCTAGTAGTAAAGAAATGAGCTTAATGATGTAATCTTAATAAATCATTCATTCAATAAGAGAGTGCTTCTATTAACATTATGCATTGATAATGTACAGGGTGGTCCAAAAGTCAGTTGACTGATATCTATCTTATGATTATTTTAAGAATACTTAAAACTAGTTTGGAACAGCTGCATATTATTGTTACCGATTGTCATCAGAAGCGAGTGAATCACACAAATAACATGCAGCTGTCGGAAATCAGTTTTAATCTATAAATATTTATTTTTACAAACAAATTTATTTATAGATTAGTTTAAGGTATGCACAGTTTCATTAATTTGCATACAATTTTTCATTTAGGATTACCTGGAAAAGGAAGAACTTTTCAGAAGATAAATAAAGAAATTAAAGATAAAATTGCTTTGAACAATAATAAGGAATTTATAAAAGGTAGAGTTAAATGTTTATATTTTAGATAGTGAATGAGATTTCATTTTAAAAGATTTATATTAATTATTGTTATTTTTTTTTATTTGATTTTTCAGTTTCTGAAGAGAATTCAGGGAAAATAATGTCACTGAAATTTACTAGCGAAAGATTAGCATCACTCAAATCCTGTAAAAATGAAACAAATAACAAGATTCTTAAGGAAAGTCACGAAAGTAAACCAAAAGTTGATTTTAATCAGCTTTTGGCAGCTGCCGGAGAAATCTGTGGTCCTTGTGTAGTGAAACGTGTTCAGTTGAAGAATGGTCAGACTGTGTACGTGTATAAACCGTTGTCAGAAAACGATCATTCGGAATCGAAGTGTACAGAAAACGATAGCATTCAGACTAGAATTGGTGTTAGTGACAATCCGGAGTGTACGAGAGAAATATTTGTTAATAGTGAAAACTTGACTGTTCCTCTTTCTCAATTAAGTGAGAATTTACTTCCGGCAATGCAACAACAAATTCCTTCTCCTACATGTAAAGAGTTTAGCATTGCGGAAGACGCGGACAATAATAATTCGACCACATTATGGTTGACCGGAAACGGCGAACCCTGTTACGTGACAAAACTCTCCCCGGAACAAAACGTAGACTGGAACGAAGATTCGCCTACTATTTCAAGCTTTAAGAAAGAGAGCGAAAACATTTCGGACATTATTAATTGTACGACAAACGGCAAAGAACACTTACAAGAATTGGGAAATATTCAGAACATTAAAGACGAACAAGTACTAAATATTTCTCAATAAGTTTGTAAATTAAAAAAATAATAATAAGAGAAGAAAGTATTATTTTCATTGACTATTTTATGCATTTTTATAGAAACTTCTATCATTGAATTATTTTTTTTGAGAGTCATCGTTTACCAAAGATTTCATCTTTTGTTCACGAAACTTTGACAAGGAAACTGTCTCCGAAGACGACTATATATATATTTGTTTTGTCAAGTGTACTTGAATAGTTTTTCTTTGTTTTATTTTGTTTATCTTCAGCTACCTCATGTTGAAAATGATGTGTGATTACTTTTAGAGGTAAATGGGACAAGAAATATCTATATATTATATATATGCCATTAACAGGACGACAATCACGGTTCATTTAGTTTTATAAGATTTGTTTCCTAACGTACCTAAGTAAGAAACCATAAAATATTTTTCACATCGGCGTAACCACCCGATTATTTTTGTTCCGAAAGTCATTCGTTTCCCTTTCGAAATCGAGTTTAGTTTAGTCAAAGCGACCAATTTGTACGACGGAGAAGTAGCGGAATCCGAACGGGAAATCACTAGTCGAAGGAGGACGATTCGTCTCGCTTTTACCCATTCGGTAAAGCCGGTGTCATATTTTCTACGTCAAAAAGTGCCACAAATTAGCCTTCAAAGAATCATTAAACTGCGACTCGATTCGACAAAGACAAACAGCATGCCAATGCCGCCGCCGCCGCTGCTGCTCATCAAACCGTCCACTGTTCTGTAAATAAAGAAGTTGGGATATGGAAATGTCTGTTTTACTTTGAATTTTTCTAGTTGCAGATAGCGTATTTATTAATTTTAAGCAAAACTAGATANTTTTTCAAAAATAATTATATAAATATATCTTTAATCTTCCCAAATATTCACATGCAAACTTTAACATATTGTGATTAATGTTCAGGTTTCAGATTTGTAGTAATAATTGTACATTGATTTAATTGTTAAATTTGATTAAAATCTTTGTTTTTCTTGGAAATTTATACATGTAATTGTTTAATATTATAGTTAGAAGCTCCTGTTCCTTTACTAATTTGAACTCATCTTGATGATTCACTGAAAATGGGGAGGAAAAATTTATCATATACCAGTTTTATTCAAATAGCTGCGGCTACTATTTTAAACTGCATATTTCCTGCGTGGTTAACATTCAAGGGCGGTCATTGTTTCCTTTGCACGTACTCACTTGATGTTCGTTATTAATAAAATATTTAAATATTCATATTTATAGTAGATGTGGTTATAATTCAAGTAAAACCTGTATTGTTTACATGTACATGATGGCGAGCAGTATGCAATTCATGAGTAGTAAAATTTTATGTGATGTTTAAACCCATAGTTTGTAAATTTTATTAAGCTGTAACTAAATCAAAGTATCTCTATAATGAAAGTGATTATTACATTTTCGTTCTTTCGTTTATTTCATCAATACTGTAGAATACAGTATAGAAAAACTAAACCACTAACTGCGTATTATTGTGTAATGTTTTCTATTACATTATGAAATAAAATAGTGTGCAGATCATTTCAGGTATCTTGACCAGGTGATGCTCAGTACTCGGGGCACTGTAAGTTTCCAAATCCAAAAGCCTATTTTTTTAGTAATGCCCAGTGACCATGTCAAAGATTCAATGAAAACAATCCGTTTCCCTGCTACTGTACATTTGTACAGCTTGACCAAGAAACACACTGTACTATTAATTATTATTATTATTGTTTTTTTTACTTAACTTTTCCTGATCTACTTCTCGTGAGAAGAAGAATCTTTAATGAAAGTAGTTTTAAAAATTGCAATGCTAAACAATTGGGAAGTGATCGAACGATCAAAATCTTTTTAAAATAATAATTTTAAACGGCATTAATCCAGAAATACAGTATTTGTTGTTTTAAAATTGTAACGGATCGAATTCGTACAATATAAATTGCATAAAATCTAGTAGTAAAGAAATGAGCTTAATGATGTAATCTTAATAAATCATTCATTCAATAAGAGAGTGCTTCTATTAACATTATGCATTGATAATGTACAGGGTGGTCCAAAAGTCAGTTGACTGATATCTATCTTATGATTATTTTAAGAATACTTAAAACTAGTTTGGAACAGCTGCATATTATTGTTACCGATTGTCATCAGAAGCGAGTGAATCACACAAATAACATGCAGCTGTCGGAAATCAGTTTTAATCTATAAATATTTATTTTTACAAACAAATTTATTTATAGATTAGTTTAAGGTATGCACAGTTTCATTAATTTGCATACAATTTTTCATTTAGGATTACCTGGAAAAGGAAGAACTTTTCAGAAGATAAATAAAGAAATTAAAGATAAAATTGCTTTGAACAATAATAAGGAATTTATAAAAGGTAGAGTTAAATGTTTATATTTTAGATAGTGAATGAGATTTCATTTTAAAAGATTTATATTAATTATTGTTATTTTTTTTTATTTGATTTTTCAGTTTCTGAAGAGAATTCAGGGAAAATAATGTCACTGAAATTTACTAGCGAAAGATTAGCATCACTCAAATCCTGTAAAAATGAAACAAATAACAAGATTCTTAAGGAAAGTCACGAAAGTAAACCAAAAGTTGATTTTAATCAGCTTTTGGCAGCTGCCGGAGAAATCTGTGGTCCTTGTGTAGTGAAACGTGTTCAGTTGAAGAATGGTCAGACTGTGTACGTGTATAAACCGTTGTCAGAAAACGATCATTCGGAATCGAAGTGTACAGAAAACGATAGCATTCAGACTAGAATTGGTGTTAGTGACAATCCGGAGTGTACGAGAGAAATATTTGTTAATAGTGAAAACTTGACTGTTTCTCTTTCTCAATTAAGTGAGAATTTACTTCCGGCAATGCAACAACAAATTCCTTCTCCTACATGTAAAGAGTTTAGCATTGCGGAAGACGCGGACAATAATAATTCGACCACATTATGGTTGACCGGAAACGGCGAACCCTGTTACGTGACAAAACTCTCCCCGGAACAAAACGTAGACTGGAACGAAGATTCGCCTACTATTTCAAGCTTTAAGAAAGAGAGCGAAAACATTTCGGACATTATTAATTGTACGACAAACGGCAAAGAACACTTACAAGAATTGGGAAATATTCAGAACATTAAAGACGAACAAGTACTAAATATTTCTCAATAAGTTTGTAAATTAAAAAAATAATAATAAGAGAAGAAAGTATTATTTTCATTGACTATTTTATGCATTTTTATAGAAACTTCTATCATTGAATTATTTTTTTTGAGAGTCATCGTTTACCAAAGATTTCATCTTTTGTTCACGAAACTTTGACAAGGAAACTGTCTCCGAAGACGACTATATATATATTTGTTTTGTCAAGTGTACTTGAATAGTTTTTCTTTGTTTTATTTTGTTTATCTTCAGCTACCTCATGTTGAAAATGATGTGTGATTACTTTTAGAGGTAAATGGGACAAGAAATATCTATATATTATATATATGCCATTAACAGGACGACAATCACGGTTCATTTAGTTTTATAAGATTTGTTTCCTAACGTACCTAAGTAAGAAACCATAAAATATTTTTCACGTCGGCGTAACCACCCGATTATTTTTGTTCCGAAAGTCATTCGTTTCCCTTTCGAAATCGAGTTTAGTTTAGTCAAAGCGACCAATTTGTACGACGGAGAAGTAGCGGAATCCGAACGGGAAATCACTAGTCGAAGGAGGACGATTCGTCTCGCTTTTACCCATTCGGTAAAGCCGGTGTCATATTTTCTACGTCAAAAAGTGCCACAAATTAGCCTTCAAAGAATCATTAAACTGCGACTCGATTCGACAAAGACAAACAGCATGCCAATGCCGCCGCCGCCGCTGCTGCTCATCAAACCGTCCACTGTTCTGTAAATAAAGAAGTTGGGATATGGAAATGTCTGTTTTNGTATATATATATATATATATAATTATTTTTTTTTTTTTTCCTTTTATAAGTCATGTACATAACAATTTCTCTTTCTTATGGAGTAGTAATGTAAAGAAAAGATTAACAAAAAGGACAAAAAAATGATAATAATAATAATAATAATAGTTTTTTGATAAGCGTTAAGACTTGTGTTTTCACCAATTCCAAGGGGAAAAAAATTATATTTGTAAATAAAACTTTCATGGTTTAATTTTCATGTTAAGCTCAGTTGTAAATAAATTTATTGAAGGAACTAACTATAGCGGGGTAGTTTTTCATTACGTCCCAACCCAGTGACGAAGTGCCACCTTGTGGACAAAATATTAATTTACCATTACGATATTTTTCAATTTAACAATAATAATAATAATAAATAAATAAATTTAAATTAAAAAAAATTATTAGAAAATATTAATTAAAAAGTTTTAAAAGTAAATTTACAAAAAAAAATTACGCAAATTTCGAGCGGTAGATGGCGTTTAACGATCCATCTTTGTTTATCGTTTTTGAAGTTGTAATGGCGTGTATTTTCTTATAACGTTATCAATGCCGAGAGAGAGGAGGCCACCCACGAAATTTAAAGGTAAAGCATTAAATTTCAATGCAATTTCGATTATAATTACCGCAATTGCGTTTAAAAGTATTCGTATTGTTAAAGGTAGTGTTAACTCTAGTCTCTCCACGTGGTTTTGCTGTTATTAACGAAATATGTCAGTTTCACAAAACGAACGGAAAATTTCTAATTATTCTGTGATTTGAAAGTGAATAAATGCTCCGAGGACGTCGTTTCAGATATAAAATAACCCAATATATGACGTTGATTGGTATAAAAGGTTATGGAAAATTGCCATCCTTTCGGCAATGATTAATGGAGTGATTTAAGATTTATCCAAACAAATAAATGGAGTATCGTATATAAATAGTTGTTTGGTCGTACTTGACATAAAATTATAAAAAGCAGAAGTGTGTCAATGTCTAGTTTTGAAAGATGTTCCAAGTTTACTTTTTATTCCAAGTCATTTTTCTTTGTTTTTCAGTATTATTTTTGGTTTAATACGAAATTACACTTTTATTTTTAATAACCAGACATCAAATGTAATAATTTTGTAATTTCTGAAGATATTAGCATAGAAGAAATTATCTTTTCTTATTTAGATACGTAAATATGTCGTATATGGCATATTTCGGTGGCTCCTGTGCGTATAGGTATTATAAATTCAGTTATGTGTTAATTAAGGCAAAACATTAAAACACTGAGATGCGTACTGTAAGTCCTAGTTTGTTCTGGGACAATCCCGGATTTCTCCTGTTTTTAATCCTCGAAAGACTGTTCTATTTACGTCTTCTAATACAAAATAACCAATTCGTAGGTTGATATATAAATGACTTTTAAAAAATAATTAAGTTTAGCTATTTTTAGATCTGTTTTTCGCTCTTAAAATCCGTTTCGGGTTTGGTGACGAACGATGTGGTCGCACTATATATAATAGGCACCTATTTCCTTTGTTATGAAAGATCTAATAGCAACAAAATTGACAGATGTCGTAAGGGATAGGGAATAACCCTCCAACCTGAACTAATTGTAAAAAAGTTACGAAGATTTAAAATGTGTCGAAATCTAAATGCGGAAAATCCTCGTTAGTTTGAAATTCGGGCGATGAAATATTCGAGACTGAAAGATTTGCATATTTCTGTACAATATGCCAAATGATATCGTGTAACTGGTATAATTTATTGAGCAAATGGAATACGGCTACCTACTTATACAGAATGCTATTTTCATTAAATAATAATGATGATAAACTGCTGGTAAACAATACGTCCGGTGAGAACCTCACGGGTCTCCAGATAGGTCTTATAAAAAGTAAAGTGGATTTCCTCAATGTAGCCCAAATTATTTTTAAAGTGGCTCAAAATGTAGTAGCCTAGAGCCATACAAATATCTGTCTCCTATTGGTAGCCCAATCTTGCAATCCCAAAACCCAGCCGTATTTTATCAAATATGAGAAAAAAAGGAGGATAGTCCATATACAAGGTGACACCTGAAAATGTGCTACTATAAAAACAAAGCCGTATGACCAGATTAGAGCTGTTCTTGGTCTATTCTCTTTTAGGCACTTTGAGTTAACATGCGCATATCACAGTTCAGACGGAATTTTCACTTCGAATTATGAAGTAGCTGTATTTCGAATTAATCAAATTCCTCAATGTGTAAATCTCTATATCTTCGGTTGGAACAAAAGTACAGTTATGAACTAATGGGATTTTGAACTATCCAAGTTCGAATTAATGAGGATTCCTGTATCATTATAGTGAGATGATACCATAGTACTGTGGTTCCCAACTTATTTTTTTCGTGGAACCATTTTTATCAAGACAAAAAGTCTTGAAACCTAACAGTTTTTACTGATTAAAAGTAAATATCAGATTAAAAATCAAATGTAATTTCTTTGACATGCAAAACAAGAGATTCATAATGGAAAAACATTAATAATCTACACTCGAGAACCTTTATAACACAGTAATTGTTAAAATTTTGCTGTTACTAACATTTTCAACCCCAACCTCGGTCTTCATCAGGTTCAACCAGTAAGATTTGAACATGGAACAACTTACACACACAGACAACCTTTAACTCTATACGTTACCATAGTGATAGAAATATTTCCACCCATAGACAATAAATAATAAGTATAACTAATGATATATAAAGAGGTTGCTAAATGCTAATGTTGCCCATTCCTTTCGTAACAGTATCTCCATGCATAGAAAATCTTATTGGCATCCTTTGAATTAATGCAGTTGCTAGCTATGCCGGTTTTGTAGATTTCCAATATCTCCAGATTTTGCAGGTGTTCAATCTGATGTGACCATCTAACCAACTTTGCTTCGTGGAGGTCTGCTTGTATGTTGGGGTCTGTGGTGTAGGTAGACAGGGCGGTGGTATATCTCTTCTTGGCGATGTCATACCTGTGCTCCTGTACTCTTGCATAATGAGTGCTTCATGGACCCGATGTATATTAAATAACTTTGGAATCTGTGGTCTCCGAGGGGAAATGGTGTAGATACCCAGGGCATGACTTTCATTGGCCGTATCTTTGTCATTGCGCAGTAGCCCATACACCATGTTGGATCTTCTACAGGCAATCTTTGTGCCCATACAGACAGCAATTTCTTTATATATGGAACTTAGATGCTGGTTATATTCTACTACCATGCGTGATTGGTTAATGTTGTGATCCTGTATTCCGTTGGGTGTTACTTGTGAGTTGGATATGTTGCATGCAGCTTGCTGGATGGAGTATGCATGTGCTAAGTTACATATCAGGCCTCTAACATATACGTGTTTTACTGCTGTGTGTTCAATGTGCTTCCACTCTGCTACCATTTCTTCCCAGCTGTTCTGGTACATGTGTGCCCGTCTTGTTAGTGCACAAAAGAGTGATTTTATAAGAAAACTGGTCTGCCAAGTTTGCTGGAATAAATAATGGTACATAGCACAGTTTGTAGTAGATTCTAGTTACCATTTGGCTCACATTGAGATGAATATTGATATCAAGGAAATGAGCACTTGTGCCATTTTTCTGATCTAGCTTGATGGTAAGGCCACATGGGTTGTTATTCATGTAGCTTACAAAATGGGCTCAGTCTTTCATAGAATAAATATGTCATCAACATACCTCCTGTAAACCAGAATGTTTGATAGGAATAGAGGTGCGACTTTTTGTTCCAATTGCCGAACTACCAACTTGCATAAATCCTGAGAGGGGGCTGCCCATAGGTATGCCCCGTTTTTGTATGTATTGTTATCGAAGCAGAAGAATGATGTATAACACAACATATGCACTAGCTCTAACACATGCTTATATTGCACATTTGCCCTGGAGGCACTTAGTAACATATCCCTAAGCGCACAGAAGCATGGTTGTATTTTTATCGAAGGGTATAGGGAGGTTGCGGTCAAAAATGTTAGTAATCATTAAAATTTTGCTGTTACTGTGTTATAAAGGTTCTCGAGTGTAGATTCTCATTTCCAGTAACTCAATAATAATGGTTTTCTTTAAAAAACTTCTAATTACCAGTTTAGTTTAATTTATTATCTTCACATTAATTAATTTTTGGAGATGATTTCTTCAGTGGATGTGGTGGGAGAATTTAATGTACAGTAGAGCATCGATTATCCGAATCAATTGGGGAATGGGGTTGTTCGGATAACCGATTATGTGTGAAAAAATATTATAACCTATTCCATGTTGAAATTCGTTCAAATCCTGGCACGTCCTTAAGTACCCTCTCATGGTTGCACCAGTGCTGCCAGCTAAAACACGCACACCAACAAAAATAATATTAGAGTAGCCCAAGACAGTCAAAGATTGCAGCGCCACAGCACTAGTGGAAATTTAAATTTGCCGACTGGAAAGCTTTCGGTTAGTTGACATTTCAGTTGATTGCGATGCTCTACTGTATTTGATTCTTTTCTTTCCTCTCTTTTTTCTTTTTTGTGAATTGCTAAACGAACACCCGAGTATTGAAATATTACTACTCCCTGGACACAATCTCTCTGATAGGAATATTTTTTAAATGTTGAATACCTGATTCAATTCTCAAATCAATAGACTGTATGGATTTTATTTTCCACAAATGCGAGCCATGCAAAGTTGTGTACGGGTAACCTTTTCTATAATTTTTGAAACCCTATTTAAATAAATTTTTCGTACATATTTTAAACATAGTTCAAAAACTACTTTTATTGCTGGAATTCTAGTTTCCAGAACACAAATTCTTCTTTATTCGATGTTTAATGTATAAAATAAAAAAAAAAATTTTACGTTTCTCAAACCAGTTTAACTTGTATAGCCTAAGTAACCAGTACTAATGACATCAGGTAGATTATAATTTTACGAGAAGTTAAACTTTCATTAAATAAAAAATATTGCTGAATTAACAAGAATGCCAAAAATTCAGCAAATTACTTGCTGGAATTTTTGTGTTCTTGCCATTAATTTCTATAAACACATCTAGTTTCTCTTACGATATTGCTGAATTATTTAAAAAGAAATCATTTTAAGTAGTTAAAGTATAGATATGATGACAAATAAGCTATATAATTCACTAACAGTAATTCAAATCTTAAAGTTTAATTATATTTAATTTGGTTAATTAACATACATAAATTAGATGCACTACTTATACTTTAGCTGCTTTCTGATGATCTAGAACAGTGGTTCCCAATTAGTTTTTCCTGCGTACCACTTCAAGAAAGAGCTTAAACTCNTCCGGAGTGTACGAGAGAAATATTTGTTAATAGTGAAAACTTGACTGTTTCTCTTTCTCAATTAAGTGAGAATTTACTTCCGGCAATGCAACAACAAATTCCTTCTCCTACATGTAAAGAGTTTAGCATTGCGGAAGACGCGGACAATAATAATTCGACCTTTCTTAAACTTAACAAAATAAATTGAGCTTTTTAATCTAATAAGAGTTATAATCATTCTATATAGGATGTTTGTATAATAACATGCAAAGATAACTTTTGTAGATATCATTCTAATTATAATTCATAAAGTAATTGCTTCAGTAGATCACTCAATGACCTTGTATAGCAGTAAAAAAAGGTTTATTAAGCTGGAAATCTGAATGGTTATCGAGTGTTTGGTTTGAGGTCGGCGCAAGGTAACCCGATGGGCATTTTCGTTATCTTTTTGTCTTGTAGTTTTTTGCAGGTGGAACGGACTGTAGAAGTTTTTATTTTTTATGTTTAAACCTTTTTTTGTGTTTTCATTTAGACTCATTTATTCATCTTTTACTTTCCTGCTCTGTCAACATAGCAGGAAAGTATGGTGATCGGTTAAAAATCTTGGTGGGTCTTTTTTTGTAGTTTAGCTATTTAGATTTCATTATAAGAACCTATTCATTATATCTGAAAATATACTAATTATTGTAACATGATACAGCTGCATGCAAAGTAAACTTAGTTATACTATAGATTATGTTTAAGATCTAGTTCCTATAATCTTTGATTGGAAAGTATCAATATATTTAAGTATTTTTCAAAAATAATTATATAAATATATCTTTAATCTTCCCAAATATTCACATGCAAACTTTAACATATTGTGATTAATGTTCAGGTTTCAGATTTGTAGTAATAATTGTACATTGATTTAATTGTTAAATTTGATTAAAATCTTTGTTTTTCTTGGAAATTTATACATGTAATTGTTTAATATTATAGTTAGAAGCTCCTGTTCCTTTACTAATTTGAACTCATCTTGATGATTCACTGAAAATGGGGAGGAAAAATTTATCATATACCAGTTTTATTCAAATAGCTGCGGCTACTATTTTAAACTGCATATTTCCTGCGTGGTTAACATTCAAGGGCGGTCATTGTTTCCTTTGCACGTACTCACTTGATGTTCGTTATTAATAAAATATTTAAATATTCATATTTATAGTAGATGTGGTTATAATTCAAGTAAAACCTGTATTGTTTACATGTACATGATGGCGAGCAGTATGCAATTCATGAGTAGTAAAATTTTATGTGATGTTTAAACCCATAGTTTGTAAATTTTATTAAGCTGTAACTAAATCAAAGTATCTCTATAATGAAAGTGATTATTACATTTTCGTTCTTTCGTTTATTTCATCAATACTGTAGAATACAGTATAGAAAAACTAAACCACTAACTGCGTATTATTGTGTAATGTTTTCTATTACATTATGAAATAAAATAGTGTGCAGATCATTTCAGGTATCTTGACCAGGTGATGCTCAGTACTCGGGGCACTGTAAGTTTCCAAATCCAAAAGCCTATTTTTTTAGTAATGCCCAGTGACCATGTCAAAGATTCAATGAAAACAATCCGTTTCCCTGCTACTGTACATTTGTACAGCTTGACCAAGAAACACACTGTACTATTAATTATTATTATTATTGTTTTTTTTACTTAACTTTTCCTGATCTACTTCTCGTGAGAAGAAGAATCTTTAATGAAAGTAGTTTTAAAAATTGCAATGCTAAACAATTGGGAAGTGATCGAACGATCAAAATCTTTTTAAAATAATAATTTTAAACGGCATTAATCCAGAAATACAGTATTTGTTGTTTTAAAATTGTAACGGATCGAATTCGTACAATATAAATTGCATAAAATCTAGTAGTAAAGAAATGAGCTTAATGATGTAATCTTAATAAATCATTCATTCAATAAGAGAGTGCTTCTATTAACATTATGCATTGATAATGTACAGGGTGGTCCAAAAGTCAGTTGACTGATATCTATCTTATGATTATTTTAAGAATACTTAAAACTAGTTTGGAACAGCTGCATATTATTGNAATTTATTGAAGGAACTAACTATAGCGGGGTAGTTTTTCATTACGTCCCAACCCAGTGACGAAGTGCCACCTTGTGGACAAAATATTAATTTACCATTACGATATTTTTCAATTTAACAATAATAATAATAATAAATAAATAAATTTAAATTAAAAAAAATTATTAGAAAATATTAATTAAAAAGTTTTAAAAGTAAATTTACAAAAAAAAATTACGCAAATTTCGAGCGGTAGATGGCGTTTAACGATCCATCTTTGTTTATCGTTTTTGAAGTTGTAATGGCGTGTATTTTCTTATAACGTTATCAATGCCGAGAGAGAGGAGGCCACCCACGAAATTTAAAGGTAAAGCATTAAATTTCAATGCAATTTCGATTATAATTACCGCAATTGCGTTTAAAAGTATTCGTATTGTTAAAGGTAGTGTTAACTCTAGTCTCTCCACGTGGTTTTGCTGTTATTAACGAAATATGTCAGTTTCACAAAACGAACGGAAAATTTCTAATTATTCTGTGATTTGAAAGTGAATAAATGCTCCGAGGACGTCGTTTCAGATATAAAATAACCCAATATATGACGTTGATTGGTATAAAAGGTTATGGAAAATTGCCATCCTTTCGGCAATGATTAATGGAGTGATTTAAGATTTATCCAAACAAATAAATGGAGTATCGTATATAAATAGTTGTTTGGTCGTACTTGACATAAAATTATAAAAAGCAGAAGTGTGTCAATGTCTAGTTTTGAAAGATGTTCCAAGTTTACTTTTTATTCCAAGTCATTTTTCTTTGTTTTTCAGTATTATTTTTGGTTTAATACGAAATTACACTTTTATTTTTAATAACCAGACATCAAATGTAATAATTTTGTAATTTCTGAAGATATTAGCATAGAAGAAATTATCTTTTCTTATTTAGATACGTAAATATGTCTTATATGGCATATTTCGGTGGCTCCTGTGCGTATAGGTATTATAAATTCAGTTATGTGTTAATTAAGGCAAAACATTAAAACACTGAGATGCGTACTGTAAGTCCTAGTTTGTTCTGGGACAATCCCGGATTTCTCCTGTTTTTAATCCTCGAAAGACTGTTCTATTTACGTCTTCTAATACAAAATAACCAATTCGTAGGTTGATATATAAATGACTTTTAAAAAATAATTAAGTTTAGCTATTTTTAGATCTGTTTTTCGCTCTTAAAATCCGTTTCGGGTTTGGTGACGAACGATGTGGTCGCACTATATATAATAGGCACCTATTTCCTTTGTTATGAAAGATCTAATAGCAACAAAATTGACAGATGTCGTAAGGGATAGGGAATAACCCTCCAACCTGAACTAATTGTAAAAAAGTTACGAAGATTTAAAATGTGTCGAAATCTAAATGCGGAAAATCCTCGTTAGTTTGAAATTCGGGCGATGAAATATTCGAGACTGAAAGATTTGCATATTTCTGTACAATATGCCAAATGATATCGTGTAACTGGTATAATTTATTGAGCAAATGGAATACGGCTACCTACTTATACAGAATGCTATTTTCATTAAATAATAATGATGATAAACTGCTGGTAAACAATACGTCCGGTGAGAACCTCACGGGTCTCCAGATAGGTCTTATAAAAAGTAAAGTGGATTTCCTCAATGTAGCCCAAATTATTTTTAAAGTGGCTCAAAATGTAGTAGCCTAGAGCCATACAAATATCTGTCTCCTATTGGTAGCCCAATCTTGCAATCCCAAAACCCAGCCGTATTTTATCAAATATGAGAAAAAAAGGAGGATAGTCCATATACAAGGTGACACCTGAAAATGTGCTACTATAAAAACAAAGCCGTATGACCAGATTAGAGCTGTTCTTGGTCTATTCTCTTTTAGGCACTTTGAGTTAACATGCGCATATCACAGTTCAGACGGAATTTTCACTTCGAATTATGAAGTAGCTGTATTTCGAATTAATCAAATTCCTCAATGTGTAAATCTCTATATCTTCGGTTGGAACAAAAGTACAGTTATGAACTAATGGGATTTTGAACTATCCAAGTTCGAATTAATGAGGATTCCTGTATCATTATAGTGAGATGATACCATAGTACTGTGGTTCCCAACTTATTTTTTTCGTGGAACCATTTTTATCAAGACAAAAAGTCTTGAAACCTAACAGTTTTTACTGATTAAAAGTAAATATCAGATTAAAAATCAAATGTAATTTCTTTGACATGCAAAACAAGAGATTCATAATGGAAAAACATTAATAATCTACACTCGAGAACCTTTATAACACAGTAATTGTTAAAATTTTGCTGTTACTAACATTTTCAACCCCAACCTCGGTCTTCATCAGGTTCAACCAGTAAGATTTGAACATGGAACAACTTACACACACAGACAACCTTTAACTCTATACGTTACCATAGTGATAGAAATATTTCCACCCATAGACAATAAATAATAAGTATAACTAATGATATATAAAGAGGTTGCTAAATGCTAATGTTGCCCATTCCTTTCGTAACAGTATCTCCATGCATAGAAAATCTTATTGGCATCCTTTGAATTAATGCAGTTGCTAGCTATGCCGGTTTTGTAGATTTCCAATATCTCCAGATTTTGCAGGTGTTCAATCTGATGTGACCATCTAACCAACTTTGCTTCGTGGAGGTCTGCTTGTATGTTGGGGTCTGTGGTGTAGGTAGACAGGGCGGTGGTATATCTCTTCTTGGCGATGTCATACCTGTGCTCCTGTACTCTTGCATAATGAGTGCTTCATGGACCCGATGTATATTAAATAACTTTGGAATCTGTGGTCTCCGAGGGGAAATGGTGTAGATACCCAGGGCATGACTTTCATTGGCCGTATCTTTGTCATTGCGCAGTAGCCCATACACCATGTTGGATCTTCTACAGGCAATCTTTGTGCCCATACAGACAGCAATTTCTTTATATATGGAACTTAGATGCTGGTTATATTCTACTACCATGCGTGATTGGTTAATGTTGTGATCCTGTATTCCGTTGGGTGTTACTTGTGAGTTGGATATGTTGCATGCAGCTTGCTGGATGGAGTATGCATGTGCTAAGTTACATATCAGGCCTCTAACATATATGTGTTTTACTGCTGTGTGTTCAATGTGCTTCCACTCTGCTACCATTTCTTCCCAGCTGTTCTGGTACATGTGTGCCCGTCTTGTTAGTGCACAAAAGAGTGATTTTATAAGAAAACTGGTCTGCCAAGTTTGCTGGAATAAATAATGGTACATAGCACAGTTTGTAGTAGATTCTAGTTACCATTTGGCTCACATTGAGATGAATATTGATATCAAGGAAATGAGCACTTGTGCCATTTTTCTGATCTAGCTTGATGGTAAGGCCACATGGGTTGTTATTCATGTAGCTTACAAAATGGGCTCAGTCTTTCATAGAATAAATATGTCATCAACATACCTCCTGTAAACCAGAATGTTTGATAGGAATAGAGGTGCGACTTTTTGTTCCAATTGCCGAACTACCAACTTGCATAAATCCTGAGAGGGGGCTGCCCATAGGTATGCCCCGTTTTTGTATGTATTGTTATCGAAGCAGAAGAATGATGTATAACACAACATATGCACTAGCTCTAACACATGCTTATATTGCACATTTGCCCTGGAGGCACTTAGTAACATATCCCTAAGCGCACAGAAGCATGGTTGTATTTTTATCGAAGGGTATAGGGAGGTTGCGGTCAAAAATGTTAGTAATCATTAAAATTTTGCTGTTACTGTGTTATAAAGGTTCTCGAGTGTAGATTCTCATTTCCAGTAACTCAATAATAATGGTTTTCTTTAAAAAACTTCTAATTACCAGTTTAGTTTAATTTATTATCTTCACATTAATTAATTTTTGGAGATGATTTCTTCAGTGGATGTGGTGGGAGAATTTAATGTACAGTAGAGCATCGATTATCCGAATCAATTGGGGAATGGGGTTGTTCGGATAACCGATTATGTGTGAAAAAATATTATAACCTATTCCATGTTGAAATTCGTTCAAATCCTGGCACGTCCTTAAGTACCCTCTCATGGTTGCACCAGTGCTGCCAGCTAAAACACGCACACCAACAAAAATAATATTAGAGTAGCCCAAGACAGTCAAAGATTGCAGCGCCACAGCACTAGTGGAAATTTAAATTTGCCGACTGGAAAGCTTTCGGTTAGTTGACATTTCAGTTGATTGCGATGCTCTACTGTATTTGATTCTTTTCTTTCCTCTCTTTTTTCTTTTTTGTGAATTGCTAAACGAACACCCGAGTATTGAAATATTACTACTCCCTGGACACAATCTCTCTGATAGGAATATTTTTTAAATGTTGAATACCTGATTCAATTCTCAAACCAATAGACTGTATGGATTTTATTTTCCACAAATGCGAGCCATGCAAAGTTGTGTACGGGTAACCTTTTCTATAATTTTTGAAACCCTATTTAAATAAATTTTTCGTACATATTTTAAACATAGTTCAAAAACTACTTTTATTGCTGGAATTCTAGTTTCCAGAACACAAATTCTTCTTTATTCGATGTTTAATGTATAAAATAAAAAAAAATTTTTACGTTTCTCAAACCAGTTTAACTTGTATAGCCTAAGTAACCAGTACTAATGACATCAGGTAGATTATAATTTTACGAGAAGTTAAACTTTCATTAAATAAAAAATATTGCTGAATTAACAAGAATGCCAAAAATTCAGCAAATTACTTGCTGGAATTTTTGTGTTCTTGCCATTAATTTCTATAAACACATCTAGTTTCTCTTACGATATTGCTGAATTATTTAAAAAGAAATCATTTTAAGTAGTTAAAGTATAGATATGATGACAAATAAGCTATATAATTCACTAACAGTAATTCAAATCTTAAAGTTTAATTATATTTAATTTGGTTAATTAACATACATAAATTAGATGCACTACTTATACTTTAGCTGCTTTCTGATGATCTAGAACAGTGGTTCCCAATTAGTTTTTCCTGCGTACCACTTCAAGAAAGAGCTTAAACTCGCATACCCCTTATATCAGAAATTCATATTAATCCATGCTAATATTATAAATTCGAAAGTAATTCTGTCTGTCTGTCACCTTTTCACGTCTAAACCACTGAACAGGTTTTAATAAAATTTGGCACAGGAGATAGCTTACATGTTGGAGATGGACATGGGCTACATTTTACTGCGAGAAAATATATTACTCCCACGAGAAAATTCGATATAGTGCGGGCGAAGCCATGGGTAGACAGCTAGTGATAAATAGAATAAGTTTTTTTTACATTTATTACCTTTAAAATACAATTCTAATAATAATGAAAATAACATAAGGTTATTTAATTTTAATGTGACAAATGTGTACGATTTTCTTTGCACAACTTTGNTTTTTTTTTACATTTATTACCTTTAAAATACAATTCTAATAATAATGAAAATAACATAAGGTTATTTAATTTTAATGTGACAAATGTGTACGATTTTCTTTGCGCAACTTTGTAAAATCTGGTTGCTTTTTGGTCAGCTTCAGTCTCGAGTCATCTTCGAGTTGAAGTCGATGATGATGATGATTAGTTTTCATGTTTGTCATGGCCGAAAATCCGTTCTTGCAGAGATATGTTGTGCAAAACTGTAGTAAATATTTTATTGCTGCTTTGTTGACATGATGATAATGATAATTGTACAATTTTTGTTTCTTGCACAAGAATTTCATTTAGATATTGTCACAAATGCATTTTTTTGATGAAATTTCGAGAATATTTTTAGTTATAAATAAACGAATTTGTGCATTCGACATCATGTTGTAAATTGCCGAATTTTTGATGGTTCACCCATTTTTTTTTTTTTTTTTTTTTGATTGCTTCATCTCATGCATTTAAATTTTAAATTGACCAATTTTAGATTGCTGCGCGTACCCCAAAATTGCATGAAGGGGTACGCGTATCACTAATTGGGAACCATTGATCTAGAATTTTGAAACATGCTGGCTTTTATGCTTTGAAAGTGTAGTCGGATAAGATAGCGGAGGTGGTTTCGACGTTATGGAAAATATCACTCAATCATTTTATATTCATCTAACTCAAATGTACGAGATATTGACATGATCTAATCTGTTTATTACTAAGCCAACAAAAATATGCCAGATTTGGCATCGTTAATTTGTATTTGTAAATAATTTTGCACCTTAATTTTACCAAATAAAGCAGGTGATTATAATTAAAGTCCCTCTATTCAGTGTCGTCTAGAGAGATGTTTAACAGTCCAAATACATGTTATGGTGACATTTCAGGACAATTGCATTAAAAAAATAATTTTTTTGTACCAGAGGATCAATAATGATTGCTTTCAGGTTTTATACCTTCAGAATGGGACTCACATTGAGCAGTATTCCCTGCATAGCTAAAGTCTCTATATCTTGAGCATCTTGTATAAATAAAATATTAGTTGCTTGTAGCTCCAAGTATCGGTGGTAAGTTTTGTCTTTTCAGGATGTTCATAACATATTTCTGTAGTGTCATTGCATCAAATTTGGTTGATTCGAACTGCTGTTGAATATCTGTCTAGTGAGCAACCCACAGCTCTCAAAGTTCCGATTTGCAGCCTCTGAGGTTTTGTCAATTTTATTTTCTTGTCTGTCTAGTGCCTCTACATAACCTGATCGAATATTCTTTGTCATGAATATCGGCTTAAAACTAAACTTATATAATTTATTCTCATTTTTTAGCTGGATATTATTTTTATAGCTAGTGTAATAGAGCTTATCAAATATACTCAGTGTGCTTAAAAGCCTGCAACTCATAAGAAAAATGCATACGGCCCAATGGATGTTATGCCTGCGTCTAGAAAAGTTTGCTCATCACTGACTTACCTATACAGCATTGAATAAGGATACTTTAATTATTATGATCATAACATCGCAAATATTTTGAATTAATTTTTTTATTATTTAAATCTCATTGTGAAGAGTGTCTCGCAAGCACATATTAATTTTTATATGAAAATCTCATATACACATTCTAGAGGCCTATATGATGATGGTAACCAGTATTGATGCTAAGATTTTCATTTTGGGGGGTAGAGGTGGGGTGGGTGTTATCTGCACCTCATATCATCAAACAAACTCATTTTTAAAATTTAGTAATCAATTTTTAAGTAAAACACATAAACAGAACATGTAATTACTTGGCAAACATCACTTCATATGTAAAGAAATCCCTAATAATGGTCAGTATAGACAGACTTTAAATTATTTCAGGATGGGCTGATGCCCAACCTGAAATAATTTATTTATTCTCACCCACCCTAATGCCATCCATGTTAGTAACCAAATTTATAAAGTACACATAAGGATTGTGCTTGTTTACAAACAAGTATATTTGTATAGCACAATTTACATTTAAGAAAACATTTTTCATTTATTGTTAGCCAGATTAGCTCTAAAAAATGTTTGTAATTAAATGGGATTCAACAGAAATCTTAAAAGTAAATCAAACAATAACTATTTTCCAGGAAAGACTTGCCAGTCGTCTAATAAATTCCTATTCTTGAATGTAAATGCTTATATGCACTCTAGAGGTAACTATTTTACTCTAATCTAGATACTTTTATTTTGTTAATATTTAACTATTTATTTATTAATTTGATTAAATACATACACTTACTGGCCAATGAATTGGAAACAGCAGTTTAATATTTTATTGGACCACCGTTAGTGCAAATTACATCAGTTACTTGATTTGATATGGATCCTACAAGGTGCTGAAGTGCTAAGTCCACCAGACATTCACTAGACTTTCCTTTAGTTCGCATAGATTTGACGGAAGTGGATTTTGCTGGGATATGTCATTCTAATACGTCCCATATGTTCTCGACAGAGTTAAGAACTGGGCTCTGTGGTGGCCAGGGTGGGTGGCAAAAGTCATATTCATGCTCGCTGAACAATTCTTGCACGATGGACAGTAGTGTTGTCATCAATGGAAGAGCTATCACATCCAGGGGGGGAAAAATGCAACATTGTTGCCGATCAAGTTCATCCTGCAATGTTCAGGTACTCGTTGGAAGTCACCCAACCTTCCAGGAATATCAGTGGACCAGTTCCGTCTCAACTGAACATGCCCCATATCATAACACCTCCACCAGAACCTTGAGTCGTGTTAATGAGGCAAGCAGGGTCCATTACTTCATGAAGCTCCCTTCAAACCCTCTGTCTACCATCAGTACAGAATAAGGTGTACCGTGATTTGTCTAATCCAGTGTTTCAGTGGGGGTGATATTGCCCCCATGTGGGCGTTTTTCCATGTTGAGGGAGCGATTAGTAACAATTTATATTTTGGGGCAAAAAACAATTTTCTGGGTGATATAGTAAAACATTATATTAATAATAATTAGATATTTTGTTCGTTATATCGTACAATAATTAAACAAACAACATTATACTAGTCACTAGTCTATTCGATGCAGTACGAATTTGGCATTAGCCTTGGCCCTTGGCATCAGAATTTTGTAGTGAAGGGGTGATACTATGTAACGGTTTTATTGAAGGGGGCGACTATTTATTAGAGGTTGAGAAACACTGGTCTAATCACACTACTTTTTTCCAGTCCAATCACGGTGCTCTTGGCACCACTGTAGACGAACTTTCCAGTTCTTTGTAGAAATCAGTAGTTTTCATATAGGCCTGCAACTGTTCATACCGATTCTTTTCGGTTCCCTGCACATAGTTTGGGTAGATATGAGTTGGGGACAGGAGTCATTAAATTCTTCTGTCAATTGCTTCACAGAGGAAGTCCTTTTTTCCACATTAGCCTTTTCAGATTTAAGTTAGTCGCATTCCCGATTAACTGTTTCAGAGCCACAGTTACTTGTTTTAGACATCAGCTACGGGTTATTTTTCCACCAATTGAACACACTGGTTTTTCCAAAGGTGAGATATCCTGTCAGCTCTATAGTTCTCGATATCATGGCTCAAGCAAGACAGGCACCTACAATCGGCCCTTTTTGAAACTCTGTCAAGTCCTTTGTTTTTCCCATTTTCATAAAGTTAATGGCCATACCGACCCAACAGCATTCTTAAATAGGAGATGAACACGTAACTCACATGACTCAAGTGTTTTGCATATAAGCTGCAAAATTACATTTACTTAATATTCATGGGGGTTTCTAATTCATTGGCCAGTGAGTGTATATGAAGTTTTATAATTTTTTTAAAATATTACATCCTGGAAAACAGATAATACAAAATAGCCCTGTGAACTATTGTATTGATATATATGCAGCTCAACTATGTTATAATGTGAAGCAAGTGAGAGTCCCAAGTTTCATAAGCTGAAATGTAAATTTAGTCGATATGCTATAAACAGCAGACTTGAAAAAAATATCCTAATCAGTAAATTTCTAATGTTTTGTTTTGAAATTGAGGTCGACTCCCGTGGATGTTTTAGACAGTTTCTTAGAAAGCCAGCCGAGCTTGAAAGCCTACCGCTTGTACACTGGATATGTGCATACAACTTCCCATTTGTTATGCTGTCCATAGACAAAATATTTTGATGATGCATGGATAATCTGCAAAACAGATAATAGAGTGTTCGGTTTATTAGTCCATTTTTTTTAATAATAGAATTATTCTAATGTTGAATTTTGTGAACATTATCTTTTAATGCAATCTTATCTAATCTCAACAAAGTTTAAAAATATATTTCTATCTCCGTTCATATATTGTTATGATATTTGGGTGCAGTGGAACTATATATTTGTCTATTTCTTCAACATTGATATGAATTCTAGGATCACTCTCGGTAATTTATTATATTCAAATGTTAGAAATATAAAATATGTTTCCAACAGTAATGATGTTTTGCACATTAACTATATTTCCTTGTGAAGAAATCATTAATTAAGTAGGATATGCAAGTTTGATTCTCATATCGTATGGGTTCATATTGCACTATATAGCATTGTGTGTGGCACGAGTGCCCTTCCCACAAGACACTCACTCGCTCTGCCGAAGTTTGATAACAATTGAAAGGAACTCTGTGGGACGTGGCATTTTATATTTTGAAATAAAAAAAGATTGAAGCTTCACGACATGTGTGATGAATTGCACAGTTTTTCATCCGGATACTCGATAACTCAAACGACTTTGTACTATGGAGACTTAATCTGAACTGTTAGAATTGTAAAATATCAAAGATTCGGCCAAATACACCAGGAACACTTTCCTGTAAGGCTCGTGTAAGGTTCTTTGAATTTTATGTCATGCAGTCAGAGGTTGTAATTCTAAATTATACCAATCTTCAACTCGTTGATACCATCCATTCCCTTGAAATAAAAAAAAAAAAAATCAAAATTAATATGAAATAAAATCTTTGACCTTAAATTTCAAGTTACTGAAATGTGATCTCAAAATTACTTTGACTTATAAAAACACAACGCATTGAGTCTAAGGGAGTTAACAGAGGAAACAGAAACCTTGTCAGTGACCCAAACCCTCACCTATGATCATCGTTTGGTCCTGCCTCCTGTTTCACGTTTGTTTCTTTTCACTCCCCCTGGGATGAGTAGCATCCACTGGTCTAATGTATGCATATTTTTTAATTATTGAATGTTTTGATTAGCTGTAAATGATAAGGTAGGTATACACTTGATGTAACTTTGAAATATTAGAGGGTAAAATTATCAAAATAGATCAAGAAAATCTTGAGATGTTATTTGATATTGATTGTATTAACTATTTATTTAACAGGAGAAACTGACAGTGGAAGTGGTGAGTTAAAAACAGCTAATCAACCTGAAAGTCCTTCAGGAAAGAAGAGACGTACGTCTGCTGCCACCACAGCTGCTCAGGTATGTAAAATTTAAATTATTATTATTATTATTGTATTTATTACTTTAATTATAAAATAAATTCAAAGTTGATGATAACTCATTGTCACTTACAAAATCTTATCCATCTTTCTTTTAATAAATTGTTAATCTTAAGGGAATGAATCAAAAATTTTAAAGAAAAAATTCTTATCCATTAAAAAATAAGTATCTTTACAGAAGTAAACAAAAAGATGCTCCGTGCTTTAATTAATGGTGCTCTTGTTAAGTATGATTTATTCCCCTAAATGAGAATTTGGATAAGAAGTCTTGTGATAGGAGTAATGTTGTTTTTACCTCTTATTCAGAGGATTTTTATTTGATGATGTCATAATAAATTACAGTATGTTAATCTGTTTTAAAGAAATAGCATGTGTGTTTCTGCTTGTGTTTTAATTTCATTAAACTGGACTATTTGTGACGTTTACTTACATACATTAGATGTTATTTTGTGAAAACTCCACTAACCCAATACTTTAAAACCAGAAAATAATTATAGCCCGATAATTCGGCAACTATTATTATTATTGCAGCCCATCCAACTCGTTACCATTTGATTATACTAAATGATCTGGTGGCAGAATTTGTTAAATTGTTATTCATATTTTGCCAGCTTGTGTATTTGAATCTTGCTTCAAACACAGATGTTTATGGCTGTCCGAGAAAGCAATTTAGCCACATATTGTGTGGCTTAGTTTAATTTTTCTCAAATTAACATTAGCCATAATAAAAACTAAATATAATTGAATTTTAAAAATTTATTATAATGTGAGATACGCAGTGGGTCAGGGGTCAATCTCGTACTGACCACTTAATCTGCACAGGCTGGTAAAGCCCGATCTCGGAGTCGTAGGATGGCTAGGAGGGCTAATCGAGTGGGGAGTGCGTAAGTAAGTCGACAGGTTTCCTCGGATAAACAGGAGACAGGTTTAACAAATAATAAAATAAATGTTTATTCTATAGCTAAAGTACAGACTATACAAATTACTGATTAGAGCTTAGATGCGGATAACATAAACTTATCTATAAGGGAGCTGTAACTATTCACTATGCCGCGTGAGAGTTTACAAAGAGAGTTAAATTGGCGGTCAGTTATACCTTCTGTCGGAGGACGGTATGCGACGATCCTTCTGGACGATGGAAGCTGGCTATCTGTCACAGGTTTATGTCTTCTACCGGACAGGATCGGACGGGAGACACTGGATTCAGACCTTCCTGAGGATCGCGCGGAGGGACGGTCGCACTGAGGGGACGATCGCCC